>NW_015642820.1:1262590-1283084 GCF_001515625.1 Sinocyclocheilus rhinocerous
TCGTCACATATTTGAATCGATTTCCAACCGGCTCGCGGTTAATCGTTCAGTCTTAAGTTGCTGGGGTATATTTGTAGCAATAGCCAACAATACATTGTATGGGTCAAAATTATACATTTCTCTTTTATGCCAAAAATCATTTGGATATTAAGTAAAGATCATGTTCCATGAAGATATTTTGTAAATTTCCCACTGTAAATATATCAAAACTTAATTTTTGATTAGTAATATGCATTGCTAAGAACTTCATTTGAACAACTTTAAAGATGATTTTCTCAATATTTAGATTTTTTTGCACCCTCAGATTCCAGATTTTCAAATAGTTGTATCTCAGCCAAATATTGTCCTATCCTAACAAACCATACATCAATGGAAAGATTATTTATTCAGCTTTCAGATGATATATAAATCTCAATTTCAAAAAATTTACCCTTATGACTGGTTTTGTGCTCCAGGGTCACAAATATCCACATTCATATGCTGTTTATAATGGAATATAACCTTGTGAAGCGGTTGAGTGACATCTCACCTGTCTTTATCTGACACAAAGACCTGATTCTTTTACATTAAAACTCATAAAACCTAAAAATGACACAATTTTTAGGGAAGATGGAATGAAGTGATCTAATGCAGACAATGACAGGTCACTATAAATAAATATGAGAAAAGAGGTAAACAATCAAAGGCCTCGTGTGATTTCATAAGAAAACCATTGAGATTAAATGCCCCAAAACGCATTTATAAGGATAAAATGAATAAACGCATATGCTTGAGCAATATTTGACCTTTAAACTGTATGAATGTCCAGGTATGCTATTGTAACAATGGCCTTCACGAAGAATAATGATGATTTCACTCAACGCTCGATGAATGTGCGTGAAAACATCAGTCAATCAATGTTTCAGCTGGAAATGATACAACGATACAATGTTACATGAAAGAGCTCCGGATGTAACATGGCTAAAGCAGAAAGATCTGCCGCGAGACACTAAAACCACACGATCCGACACAAAAGAGCAGATTTATACGCGTTTCTATCGTGCGATGATGATGATGATGATGATGATGTTCTTCCCATTGTCTCTGATAAAGGCCTGCTGCTTGTGTTCTCCTGGCCTGCTGCTGGGCCTGACCTGACAAAAGTGTGTTTTTGCTCGAAAACACAAAGAAAGGCGACTCACTTTCTGCTGCAGTCCAGCAGGATGCCCGTGTAGCTCCTCTCCCGGTACGTGAGCGTCACCACCAGCGTGTCGTTGACGATCTGCTCGACGGTCACCGGGATCCGGGAGCCGGCCCGCAGCTCCTCCGCTACAGCCTGCATCGTCTCCTCGCTCGGTGTCCGGCTGGGCGTCGCTCGATCCCGGCCGCCGGAGCCACGGTCGCGTCGGCCTTCGCTGCTGCTGCGATCCGTCAACGCGCTCGAGACGCTCCGCCGGGACGCGCAATGACGCCATCAGCTCGGCTGTGACATCACCCGTGAAAGACGAGACCCGGAGAGCACCCATCCACTCACACCGCTGCAGAAACCAGTGCCTAGCATGCATTTCCCGCAGGATTTACACGGAGACACCCACTAAAATGTCAGTGGAACTATAGCTCATATACTAAAAAATCTGCTCAGGCATATTTAGAACCTGATTCAAACTAATCCAAAACTCCAGAAACGAATTAATTGTCATTGTAAGTCTTTACCAATCTGCACACTATCCTTTAAACCACCCATTTGTCAGCAAGAAGTTTTTAAATATATATATATATAAAAAAAAAGCATAATCACTTATTCTTTTATATATTTTAATATGTACAGGTCAGAAAGTAGGTTGTTTCATTTTTACATAAATATATCTGTCACGCTGAATGATGATTGAACAATATTTCACCCATATATATATATATATATAGATACTGTATATATTAGTGCTGTCAAACGATTAATCGCATCCAAAATAAACGTTTTTGTTTACATAATATATGTGTGTGTACTGTGTATATTTATTATGTATATATAAAGACACACACATACAGCATATATTTTGAAAATATTAACATGTATATATTTATATAAATTCTATCATATATAAATACATTTAATATATAAACGTAACGTTAAATATATACATGCATGTGTGTGTATTTATATATACATTATAAATATACACAGTACACACATATTAAGTAAACAAAAACTTTTACTTTGGATGCGATTAATCACGATTATTCGTTTGTCAGCACTTCACTTTATATATTTATTATTATTTTTTAATATATACTTTCAAACTGGAAGACTAAAAAAAAAAAACTTTTAACCATGTCCAAAACCATCTGGTTTTACACAAATATCAAAATTATTTTAATTATTTAACTACATGATAGTAATTTTAATTATTTAATTTATTAAAAAATATATATTTTAATTTTCATATTCTACTGAAAGTCTGGGGCTGGGACAATGGCAAAACAGTAAAATGTATTCATAAAAAGACACTGAAAATAAAATGAAAATTAATTAAAAAGAAAATAAATGGAGAAAAATAATCATTATAAAACTTATATATATATATATATATATGTGTGTGTGTGTGTGTGTACGTATGTATATTAAATGGACCTTATTGTCCCTATAAGTGGACATCATAAAAGTGTTATTGTGTCCAAAAAAGTGCTTCATACTTCTGCTCTAAATCTGAATAAATCAAGAAATTACTCAATAAGCTACAAATGAAAACCAGGTTTCCTGAACCAATCCCACAACAAACAGACTGTGGCTTACTGAAGACTTTGTTCCACGCTCAGAAAAAGAAAGCAGCACACTCCACAGCTCAAGCGAGCAGTGCAATATCGCCGTGGGAGTACAGCAACCTTCACAACAGCCGTAGAGGGCATGATCAATATTTAATCAGCTCCTAAAGAGATACTTCTCTGTGATTCCTTAAGTCGGTTAACACCTGCATTGATCCACCGCTGGAGGCTTTCCTCCAGCCTCATATTAAACATACTTTAATCTTAAACTGCTTTTGTGCTGGTGGTCTACCAACAGCGTCTATATAATGGATGTTCTGGCAAGCAGAAGCACAGTTCGGTCTTGACTACACTGTAGTTTGCACAGTTGTCAAGTGTATGAGATTTCTGTAAAGGGAAATACATCAATCAAAGCAATTCATAGCAAAAAAAAAAAAAAACAATTACTGAAGAGAGATAGTAATCATAACACTTTACAATGAAACTTCACTAATAAAAAAGAATTTGCACTAGTGGTCGACCAATATGTCAATAGGGCCAATATTTGGTATGTTAAATTATCAGTATTGTCAACTTAACCTACTTGGTGAGTTTTGCGCACCAAATCGAATGCAAATTATTACTTTTTTAGGGGTGCCAGCAATTATGTGCAAGTGCAATTTACTCGAAACAAAACTAAATCTGCCTTCAACCACCCTGCTCTTCAGATACAAGCATCGGATGGAGAAAAACACCAATTAGCGCTTTAGTAATATGTGAGCTTACACATCAATCTATTTTACATGTCAGACTTACATATTAAAAGAATAGTTCACCCAAAAATGAAAGTTTGCTGAAAATTAATTCATCCTCAGGCCATTAAAGATACAGACGAGTTTGTTTTTCATTGGGCCACATTTGGAAAAAATTATTATTACATCACTGGCTCACCAATGGATCCTCTGCATTCACATCTGGCCAAAATATTAGTCCATCCATAATTCATAATAACACTTCCTCCAGTGAAAAAGTCCATCCCCTGTTGTACTCTCGCATTAAAATCCACTAACATATTTGTTCAGAACTGTGTGAACTGTGATCAGTGCATATTTCTCTCCTGATTCAGACGAGGTGACATTTTCACTGGAGAAAGCAGTATTATGAATAGAGGACTCATATTTTAGCTGGAAGTGGCAGTTTGAAGTTAAAAACGTCTTCATGATGGGTTTGTTTCACTGCTTTTGACTTCACACGATGTTTATTGATGGACTGAAGTCGTGTGGATTACTCGTGGATTACTGTGATATTTTTAGCAGCTGTTTGGACTCTCATTCTGACGGCACCCATTCACTGCAGAGGATCCATTGGTGAGCAAGTGATGTAATGCTAAAATAATAGCTATAATAATAAAAAAGTAATAGACAATTGTGAATAGAACTGTGCTTTATAAAAGTGCATATACAAAAGATTTACAAAAAAACATTCATTTACAAGTTGAACAACATTGTTTTTTTTTTTTTAACTAAAAATAAGTATATACATAGCCTGCCATAACATTTGACAATATACTTGGCAATGCAATATATACAACATGTTGGTTCTCCATTGTAATATCTTCAGATATAATATATAAGAAATATCATATTTTTGGATATATAACATCTAAAAGTGTTGGACAGCCTGTGCTGTAATAGAAGGCTGTACTCATTTTTCATTCATCTCACATAATCCCACAAAACACATTCAGTGAGTCTATAAAAGATATGACAAAATATAAACAGTATGACAGTAGAACACCTTGGAAATAAGGCAGGTAGAGAAATTAACAACCACTGGGTGGCGTTAGCTTCATATATCTACAGTATATATATATAGAAATATCATTGCTTTAGTCTCTCCAGGGAGGTGTAAAAACTTTTTCCTTATCAAATGTCAATGACAATTACTGAAGAGAGATAGTAATCATAACACTTTACAATGAAACTTCACTAATAAAAAAGAATTTGCACTAGTGGTCGACCAATATGTCAATAGGGCCAATATTTGGTATGTTAAATTATCAGTATTGTCAACTTAACCTACTTGGTGAGTTTTGCGCACCAAATCGAATGCAAATTATTACTTTTTTAGGGGTGCCAGCAATTATGTGCAAGTGCAATTTACTCGAAACAAAACTAAATCTGCCTTCAACCACCCTGCTCTTCAGATACAAGCATCGGATGGAGAAAAACACCAATTAGCGCTTTAGTAATATGTGAGCTTACACATCAATCTATTTTACATGTCAGACTTACATATTAAAAGAATAGTTCACCCAAAAATGAAAGTTTGCTGAAAATTAATTCATCCTCAGGCCATTAAAGATACAGACGAGTTTGTTTTTCATTGGGCCACATTTGGAAAAAATTATTATTACATCACTGGCTCACCAATGGATCCTCTGCATTCACATCTGGCCAAAATATTAGTCCATCCATAATTCATAATAACACTTCCTCCAGTGAAAAAGTCCATCCCCTGTTGTACTCTCGCATTAAAATCCACTAACATATTTGTTCAGAACTGTGTGAACTGTGATCAGTGCATATTTCTCTCCTGATTCAGACGAGGTGACATTTTCACTGGAGAAAGCAGTATTATGAATAGAGGACTCATATTTTAGCTGGAAGTGGCAGTTTGAAGTTAAAAACGTCTTCATGATGGGTTTGTTTCACTGCTTTTGACTTCACACGATGTTTATTGATGGACTGAAGTCGTGTGGATTACTCGTGGATTACTGTGATATTTTTAGCAGCTGTTTGGACTCTCATTCTGACGGCACCCATTCACTGCAGAGGATCCATTGGTCAGCAAGTGATGTAATGCTACATTTCAAACAAACTCATCTACATCTTGGATGGCCCGAGAGCCAGCAATTTTTATTTTAAGGTGATTTAATTGTTTTTGAAATAATGCAATACATGTCTTTTTTTTATCTATTTAACATTACATTGCATTTAGGAACTTGCAAGTGCATTTCTCTAAATGTATACATTTGATCAGTGCAATCAGAAGAGACACGGGCCGCTCTCCTGCACTGACTGCAGAGCTTCTTTGCCGTCCTCTTGCTGGCAGGATATACAGACCTCTTCTTGAGAAAGCGGCACCGGAGCTTCAACATGGGGTGTCCGTGCGGATGTGTTGAGAGGGATGGAGCAGGACGCTGTCGTCGGGTTCAGCTGGCAGTTGAAGGTGGCCGTGATGCTGAGATTGACCATGGGGCTGGAGACAGACGGCTGCTCCGGTATGGACTCATCCTGACTGGTGCGCTCCATCCAGTCAGCGCTGCTGTGACTTGAGTCTGGCTGACTCTGGCTGTCCGATGAAGTCATGGACGGCTCCTTCTGGCACCTGTCGACGGGTAACAGGCACTGATAATCAGGTGTGCCGCTCGCTGAGGCATCTTGCTCCAGCTGAAGAGAACAAGAGATGGGAAAGCGATGAAATGAGTATCCCAAAATGCAATGTGCTTAATTTGATATGCCATTCAATCTTTTTTCCACTTTATTTGATTAGACTAATGCAAAAATGCAAAACAACCGCATTTAGTTCTTAGATGATAAATGCATGACACTCCGAGTAAAATATGCAATGTGGACATGAGGTCGTGTGACAAATTAGTAATGTTTGAAGGATTTCTTGTTGTACAATATACAGAGAAGACAGATTTTGAATAGCATACTACCTTTTCTGAAATAAAAACAAAAAAGCAGAAATAGTAAGAGTAGTATGCTAGTATGCTATTCCTTTAAATGGAAGAAAATAAGAATTACACTCTTAATACGTCTTTATAGTAGGAGTAGTATGCTATTTCTGTCTATGAAAGAAAACAAGATATGTATCTATATTTAGCAGAAATAGTAAGAGTAGTATGCTAGTATGCTATTCTTTTCTATGGAAGAAAACAACTACTGTGCATGCATAATTATTAGGCAAGTTGATCATATTTTTTTTTATCAATTCCAAACCACATCTTTTAATTTTGCTGAAAGATGCCTTATATTCACATGGGCCAAAAAGAGATTTAACACACTAAAAAGTCAAAAATGAAGGTGAAGAATTAGGTATTAAAGCGAGAATTAAACATCAGGAACCCTTTAGTCTCCAGTGCCACTGCGATCTCCAGAACGGCACACTCTATAAGGAGTCTCTATATGTACAAGGTGTCAGGTTCTCAGAGACTTTGCTAAAGGAATCCTGAAACATGAGCCCCGCTTCATAAGAATCACAAGATGAAGTGTTGTGAGGTACGTGAAGAGGTTGAGAGGGACTCCTGGGGGACCAGCACCACTTCCTCTTATATCACTGTTTATCACAAGAATTCATCTTCCAGAATTTTTCAGTAAGTTTTGGGAGTTCATTTTAAGTCCAGGTTCATCATGCTCATTGTTAGTAGCAGATCACACCATGACTTCCTCGCCACCGCCTCTGTTGTCTGACTTGAACTGGTGCTGGTACCTCAAGAGTCACTCTCAACCTCAATCTGTCCTTCCTTACAAATCAGTCTTCATGTACTTCAAGACACTTCAGCTTACTTCAGGAGACTCCAGGTCATTCACAGTTCTGGAAAACGGTGCTACTGGAGATGAAAAGGTTCCTGATTGTTTAATTCTTCACCTTACTTCTTTAAATCTTTAGCAGTTAATATCGTTTTTGTGACCCTGCTGCCCCAAGGAGCAATTTCTTGTCCAACAGTCACCTTAATTTAGCAATTTTGGTAACACTTTATTATAGGGACCAATTCTCACTGTTGCTTATTAGCATGCTTATTATTATTAACATATTGGCTGTTTATTAGTGCTTATAAAGCACATATTCTGCATGACCATATTCTACATCCCTACAACTACCTTACTAACTATTAATAAGCAGCAGATTAGGAGTTTATTGAGGCAAAATTCATAGTTAATAGTTCGTTTGTTAATAGCGAGAATTGAACCTTAATATAAAGTGTGACCGCAATTTCTATAGTATTTCATCTGTCTCATGGGCATTTAATAATTTGTGACTTTTCAGTGTGTTGAATCTCTCTTTTTTAGCAACATGCTCAATAATTATGCACACCTGAATATAAGGCGTTTTTCACTATATATCACTTATAAATGATTATATACAAAATGAATGGTAGTTATTAAGATTGATGTGGTTTGGAATTGGTAAAAAGTGCTTGGAAAAAAAATAGTAAGAATATCAACTTGCCTAACAATTATGCATGCAATGTATATTTTTGTATGGCAGAAAAAAATTGTAGTATGCGATTTCTTTAAATGGAAGAAAATGAGATGTACTCTTGCTATATCTTTATATGGCAGAAATAGTAAGAGCAGTATGCTACACTGAATTAAATTAACAATAAAAATCACCTTCTTTAATAGTGCTTTGCTTTTTCAATGCAACTTGTTTGATAGTAAAGCAGCACCAAAATAATTGCTTTAAACATACTATTTTTCATTGTATGCAGTACATAATATGCAATACGAACTTGAAAGCGTACCTTGTTGGCATCTGTGATCGGAACCTTTTGTAAACCTGCTGGAGGAACAAAGTGAAAAGACTTTGGTGACTAAGGTGATCATTTCGCATAATTAATTATGCTGATTACAAGAGAAGCTAATCTGAATCTAAAGTGCTGATAACATTTAACTCAGCAACCGAAATCATTTTTCTGATCTCAGTCTGTTAAAATTGAAATGAAAATGCCTACAGTACCTTTCCTCTTTCGTAACTTGCAAGCGATAATCACCGTCACTGCCAATGTCAGCAAAACCAGCACGCACACAACAATGACTGGAGAGCACAGAGAAAAAGACCGAATCAGAGAAGAAAACCCAGTTGAAGAACAATGAAAGGTCAACAGTGATAGCAAGGGAGGAAGGAAATGTGAAAAATTCAAATAATGAACAAGCAAAGCATCAAAAAGTCACTCGTTGGCAGATATATGAATAACAAACTCATAACATTGATTAATGGTTCACTTACAAAAGTACCATGTTTTATGAATATGGTACTATTATACTATTCTTTAAAGCACCTCCATGAAGTACAATTTAAATACTATCACTCATAGAGTGCAATAGTCTGGTTCTAGAAAAATAAGTCTAATTTTCTCCAGAAGGGAAATGCTTTTTTAACGATAACTCACAAATCTTTAAAAAAAAAAAAGACCTGCTGTGAGCTACAATGGTATATGCTGTTGCTGAAGCCATCAGCCTGCGTTTTTTAAATAATCATATCAGCAGAATTCCAGATGAAAAACTACATCTTCCTCATTGTGCAGAGAAATTTCCAGTAATTGGGGAACTGCAAATTGTGCTAAAAATACTCTTTGCGAATGAAGCATTGCGAATTATATAAATCCAGCTAACACAAATATGTTCTAAGAACATTCCCAGTGAGTTATGAAAATGCTATTTCTGAATGTTCTCTAAAAAGTCAAAACTTCAACTTTTTCAAATGTTTTAAAAATGTCATATATGAACATTAAAGGGGTCATATGATGCTGCTAAAAAGAACATTATTTTGTGTATTTGGTGTAATGAAATCTGTTTATGCGGTTTAAGTTTCAAAAAACATATTTTCCACATACTGTACATTATTGTTTCTCCTCTATGCCCCGCCTTTCTGAAACGCGTCGATTTTTACAAAACTAATCGCGGGTTAGAGTGAGCGGCGGCCGGTGGATTCGACGAAGGAGCGTCCGACAGGCTTGCAGCAACCACATGTGACGACCCCGGGCTGGACTCCGCTTCGTCCACGGTGAAAGCCGATCCGGCGATCCACAGCGTGAAGTTGATGTATTTCCTCAGCGACCAGCACGGATCAGCTCCAGGCATGACGAAGCAGATATCGTCCTCTTTTGGAAGGCCAACCAAAGTAGATTCGCTTTCACAACGAAACACACAGTGCCTTCACAACAATACTACAGCGAGAATAAAAGTTACGCCTTCTTTCTTTGCGTGAACATTTGGGCGGCGTTATGCAAATCTTCCCACATAGTGATGTAGATATGTGTGGGGGCGTGTTAGAACGCGCCGTTTTAGGTAGGCGTGGTTGACTCTTAACTTTTATAAAGAATATCTCTTTGGATTTGAGACTTTAGTCTTTGCAACTTTACAGATCTTCTTCATGCACCAAGAGCTTGTAACACTTCAAAGAGAAAGGAAAAATTGAAATCGCATCATATGACCCCTTTAAGGTAACATTCCACTTGATCATTTTGCAAACATTATGGAAATGTTACTTTTGAATGTTTTCTGAAACAACTAGGAACATTTAAAAATGTTAGTTTTTAGAAGACCAAATAACTTTGAATGAACATTCTATTAATGTTACTAGATGAACTTTTATTCATAACTTCTGAGGATGTTCTCTGTTAGCTGTTGGAGAGTCAATCTTTGTACCACCAATTAGCCATCAATTTTAATGAGATTATGTAAATCACAATGCTTCATCGGATTGTACTTCTTTTTTTTCCCCTCATAAAAAAAAAAAAAAAGTACATAGTCTTTGTCTTTTCGCTTAATTTTCAAATACTTTTTTGTTTCAAATCAAAGTTTGTAATGTGATTCACTTCATAGCTTATTGGTTTGGTTCATGGCTTAAAACAGTTTAACAGACTTTTTAAAAATCATTTTGGAAAAAAAAAATGAATAGGAAAAGTACTTATGGAACCAAAGCTGCTGAAAAAGTGGGTGGGCACTGTTGAACTATATTAAATGCCACTTTGAAATATTTGATTCTGAATGGCTGATAACAGCATTCAATCATTTTTGCAAAATTTTCGCAACTCTTTAACTGACCTTTGTAAAAAGTGACTTATTTCCTCCATAGCAAATGTTATTCTGATAGCATGGTAACACTGTGGTACTTTTATATGGGTTGTAAACTAAATTCTAGTGACATGGCCTCATATTTACCAATATAGTAGATCATGTCTTTTGAGTCAGGGGACCGACTTTTGCTGAGTGTTGTTGATGTGCTTGGTGTCGCGCTGCTCAATGGAGGCAGAGATGTGGTGGTGGTCGTGTTCATGCGCTGTGTTTCCTCCGTTTGGCTCCATAATTTACTCGGTTGTTTTGGCTGAGGATGCTTGGGTGATGGTGGTGGCGTCATCTCACACAATGTGTCAGTTGTAGAGCTGCCAAGTCTTAAAACTGACCTGCCTTCACATCTAACAGAGAAAAAGACAAATAAGCCATATGCATGTGTGTGCATTTGTAAGTAGTGAGTCTTTCTTTCCATTTGCATCTTACTGTGTGTGTGGTTTACACCGCTCAGCATTACTGTGGTTTGAAAACGTTCCAGACGGACACAATGCACACTTGACATCAGATATAGGTGATCCTGCATTCACAAACACAGCAAAATGATGATAACACATGGCATTAGCCTATTAAAACAAATGTTCAAATAATGCATCAAATGACTTTATGTATTTGACTGGATAAATAGACTTATTTCCCAATGAAAATGCTAGTTTAAATAGCCAATAACTGGAAATCATTTCCTACTTGTGGTATTAGTGGGTGTAGATATTGAGGGGAAGGGCATTTGAAAACTAGAGCATTTTATTGGACAAAAGTCTTTTATTTTCCCAGAAGAGATAGTATATTTTAGATGTGAATGTATTAAAAGTGAATTTCGTCAACTTTTACGTGTGTTGGTAAATTTAGAGTTAACAGACATAGACTAAAGGCTACACAACTCCAATTCTGACTACACACATGTAAGTGTTTGTGTACAATAGCTTACCTTCTTTGGCGACATATTCACCGGGTTTGCAGGATCTATATTTTTTACATTCCTCACATTCTTGATTGAAATTACGTTTAGAACAGAACATCCCAGGCTTGCAAACGCAAACAGCTTTGGTATCAGCAGAGCAGTTTGTGCCATAAATCAGTCCTTTCACTAACCAGAAGAAATGAACAGCAAGTCCGTTAGAAATTTAATGGGGAAAAAAATACAAGAAAATTCTGTAACATTTTATTATAAGTCCCATTTGTTAACATTGGTTAACTATATTAGGTACATGAACTAAGAATGAAAAATACTTCTGAAGCATTTATGAAAGGTCCTATTAATTTCAACATAATGCAATATTAACGTCAATATTATTTAATGGACCTTATTTAAACTAAACTAACAATGAACAGTTGTATTTTTAAAAACTAACAAAGATTAATAAATACTGTAACAAATGTACTGTATATTCATAAGCGATATAAAACTATATGGTAAACAGTCCTCAACTTAGTAAAGTTGTGGAAATCAGCATGTCATTTACATTTAATATGTAAATTTATATTTAATATTTTACTTAAAGGCAGAGTAAGTGATTTTTCAAAAACACTTTAGAAAACTGATTCGGGCCGAATCGCAAAACAAACTTGTAGCCAATCAGCAATAAGGGGCGTGTCTACTCGTGATGTGGAGGAGAGCGCGTTCAGTGCATGGGACGGACATTAGCCGAGCCGATCGACAGAAAGATAGAGATGGCGGATAAAAAATAAAAGAGGAAAACGTCTGCGGAACGATAAGGCAAGAAGTAGGACCCGTGTAAATATCGGATCAGCTTTCCAGCGCTGGAGAGAACTCAAGGAGCGGAGGCCTGCGATCGGACGCCGAGGTTGCTTTGTTTCTTCTCAATAGGTGAGTAACAACGTGTGTCTACAACAGCTAAAGTCTGCCTACACTGGACGCGATCAAACGACCGTTGAAAACCATTTGAAATTTGTGTCAGCACGTCATAAATAAAACCCGGCAGCAGTTTCCTTGCCGCGCCGCTCACGTCCGTAGACACGGTGTAACATTGGTTTTGCTTTGTTTCACAGAACTAATCGTTGCCTGGGTTGCGTACGTATATGTGCGGCGGAGCTATCAAAATAGGGGCAAGACCCTTTTGGGGTAGGGGCGTGTTTGTTTTGGTGATTTCAAATATCAACATTGGCTACCAGAAATCACTTACTCTGCCTTTAAAGCAGTAGTTCATACAAAAATGCAAATTCTGTCATCATTTACTCTTCAGACATATGGTAGCTTTGTGTGAGGAATAGCCAAACATTTAAGTTATTTTTGTAGCTTGAAAGCCTCTGCTCACCATTCACTTTCATTGAGCAGAAAAGTGAGGTGCTGAACTTCTCATTTTGTGGTTTACCAAAAAAAGAAATGCATAAGGGTTTGGAAGGCCAGAAGGATTTTGGATGAGCTATTTCTTTTAGGGTGTTTTCAAACCTAGTTCATTTGAGCCCTCCAAACAGAGCTCGGTTCAGGCTGTAAATGTGAACCAACCAAACCAAGTGATTTCAGACCCCCTAAAAGGACCCAAAAGCGAACCGTACTCACCCTCAAGCCATCCTAGATGTATATGACTTTCTTCTTTCAGACAAATACAATTGGAGTTACATTAAAAAATGTCCCGGCTCTTCCAAGCTTTATAATGGCAGTGAATGGGTGTTGAGATTTTGAAGTCCAATAAAGTGCATCCATCCATCATAAAAAGTGCTCCACAGGGGGTTAATAAAGGCCTCCTGAACCGAATTGATGCATTTGTGTAAGAAAAACATCTAGATTTAAAACTTTATAAACCGTAATCTCTAGCTATAGACATTTTTCTTACACAAATGCATTGCATCACTTCAGGAGGCCTTTATTAACCCCCTGGAACCATGTGGAGCACTTTTTTATGATGGATGGCTTCACTTTATTTGACTTTTATTGTACTATTGAATATCAACAGCCATCACTGCCATTATAAAGCTTGGAAGAGCCAGGACATTTTTTAATATAACTGAGATTGTATTCATCTGACAGAAGAAAGTCATATACACCTAGGAGGGTTCGAGGGCGAGTAAATTATAGGGTCATTTTCATTTTTGGGTGAACTATCCCTTTAAAAGATTTAATAATAGGGGTAATGAAACATAGACATGAAATCTAGGCAAAGTCTAGATTTTATTAGAAATACAATATTTTTTTCAGGCAGTAACCATGCTCTCTTCCCCTGAATATTGTCAAAAAGATTATACCAAAAATGTTACATCTAGGGGATGTGTAAACAGAGTAATGTAACAATTGCTTTATATGTTTACTGTTATATTTTCTATCAAGAAGACAAACACCATCCAATAAAAGTTCAGGCATAACTGTTTTTCTTTCATTAAAGCAAAGGTATGTTTTAAATAAGTGCACATAACTTGGGAGACAATGTCTTAAATTCGTCATACTCCAGTATAGTGCCATCATTTTAAAATAAATCCAAAACAAAGGTAATACCTCTATCATACCACTTGTCTATAAAAAAAGGATTTTGTTCACTTTCATCTGGTTCACTTAAAGGGATAGTTCACCTAAAAATGAAAATTCTGTCATTAATTACTCACCCTCATGTCATTCCAAACCCGTAAGACCTTTGTTCATCTTCGGAACACAGCAACACAACTACCAAGTTCAAGGCACAGAAATTGTTGAATAAAGTTATTTTTGTTTTCTTTGCGGACAAAGTTTTGTCATAGCGTCATAAAATTACGGTTGAACCACTGATGTCACATGGACTATTTTAACAATGTCCTTACTACCTTTATGGACCTTGAACGTGTTAGTTGTGTTGCTGTCTATGGAGGGTCAGAAAGCTCTTGGATTTCATCAAAAATATCTTAATTTGTGTTCCAAAGAAAAACGAAGGTCTTATGGGTTTGGAACTATTTGAGGGTAACTAATGACAGAATTTAAATTTTTGGATGAACTATCCCTATAAGTGAACTGGGTTTGGTTCTTTTAAAACAAACTATATGTGAAAACACCCTTAGATGTATACCAATTCCAGATTAGTACTGAAACACACCTTTTTGACCGTGGAGTGTTTTATTAAAATAGTCAACTCACCACCTTTACACTTTCGACAAGAGAAACAGTTGGGAAAATGGTTTATATTTTCTGAGTAATGTCCATCTTGGCAGGGTTCACAGATGGTGTCCGAATTACTAGTGCACTCAAACACCAGATGAGTCCCTAGAATAAATATAAATACTTCAGAGGCCAGTTATAAATTAGTCACAATGTTAAGACTGTGTCTTAAGCCCAAAACACACTGCACGATTTTAGCAATCCTGTATAAAATCACTGGATGTCACATTGTGCGACATGGATCTAATAAACTTGGTTACGACGTGTGTGTAGACTGTACGATGATGACACCTATTGACTCGTACGCTACGACACACGTTACTATAGAAGAATAAAACGTCATCAGCATGCGCTAGTAGTACACAAAAAGCATGATAAATCACGCTTTAGCAGTTGTATTTTTTATGTGTGCTGAAAAAAGTGGAAGCAGCGAAAGAGGAAGGCATAAGAGCTTGAGGTAAGAACTAGTTTGACTAAAGGCTGGAATACACTACACGACTTTTAAAATCTGAACAGATTTTTAAAACACTAGGCATCATACACTTACCGACATTGTAAATAGTGACAGAGGAAAACTGGCCATCATACACTAAACGACTGAGGAGGATACTCTAGCAGACTTTGAAGTCGTTCCGATCACAACAAACTCACACAGAAACGTGCGGCTTGTTGCTAGGAAACGACTGACAAATGAAAACAATGTGTGTTCTAAAATCGGCTGAAAATTTCAAACATGTTTGATCTTCTCCAACTGGGTGGATTTAGAGTCTGAAGCTAAAAAAATCAGAGTCTGTGACCATCATACACTACGTGATTTTTTATGAAAATCTGTCAACTCAAATCAGCTGACTGGCTTTGACTTTCGCCAACTAGCGTGGACTTCTCCAGACTGTAATTCGGTGGAAAATTGGGGTAAAAATTGCGTAGTGTATTCCAGGCTTAACTAGCAGTTAACCAAGTGGTAATCAGTTTTACTTTTCAGATTTAAATTAGACAAGTATACTATTTTATGTAACTGACTTTAAAAAGTTATGACCAGTCTTGATGAAAAAAATTGGATGACTAACTTTTAAGACTAGTCTAAGTAGTTTATGCAACTGGCCACAAAACTTGGAGTTGCTTCAAAATGTCATAAAAACAGTGATATTTCCTTGTAAATTACAACACAAATGTTTACATTCTCTCCTACACTCTCTGTGCTTTACGACCTACCTGGTTTGCATCTACTGCAGCACAGTTCCAGTTGTCTGACGTAATATTCAGAGGATGCATTGTTACATGTTCCAACTGATCCATATGGCAGAGGTGTCTATGAAAACAAAGGGGAAAAAGCCAAAAATATCACTGACATTTTCCTTGGATTATCAGGAACTGATTCTTGTCTTGTGAACGAAACACTGCCCACCACTTCCTCATAGTCACAATATACGTCTTCTCTGTGAGTCGTTTCCCAAGGACGCTAATGCTGCTACTAGAGTCTTTAGTTTAGACAGTTTATTTGGCGCAGGCTTTTGCACAAGGTTCACATGTTTACATGAAATATGTCAAAAACAGTAGAAATATCCATTTGTACTGAAAACGCTGATGTGATAGTTTCAGATTTGCACTTGTCAGCTACAAAAAAGAAGCTCAGTAACAAGTGACAAACTGATATATCAGCCAAACCGATTAATTGGCTGACATATAGTCATTTTGATAATGATAAATTTACCCGCTTCGCAATTTAACATAAACACAACCTTTAGTGTCAGCAAGAATCTACTAACAGCTTTATCAATGAATGAAATTTTTTTTTTAGTGATGTACAAAAAAAAGGTTTCGCTAAAATTTTGAGAGGCGGCTCATTGCCGAAGAACTTTACTACGATCAATTAATTTATCAATTTATCATAAAGAGTTGAAACTACCCTAATTTCATTTTATTTTCAGTTTCAGCTAAATTAAAACTTTATATATGCACTGAAAAATTAATGCCAGTGTATTGCTTTTTTTTTCAACCACAATTTTATAAAATAAGCTTTTGTAAAGTAATAGTGCTGTCAAACGATTAATCGCGATTAACTGCATCCAAAATAAAAGTTTTTGTTTACATAATTTATGTGTGTGTTCTGTGTATATTTATTATGTATATATAAAGACACACGCATACAGCGTATGTTTTGAAAATATTTACATGTATATATTTATATTCATATAAATTATATCATATATAAATAAATATATTTAATATATAAACGTAACATATTTTTCTTAAATATATACATGCATGTGTGTGTATTTATATATACATAATAAATATACACAGTACACACACATATATTATGTAAACAAAAACTTTTATTTTGGATGCGATTAATCGTTTGACAGCACTATAAAGTAATTATAAAAATCTTAGCATAATATTAGCCAACAGCCACCCTGATATCAACAAACGGGAATCACCATTGGAAGGTATTAATTTGACACATTCAAATCTGTGATACCATTTGAATTTGACCAGTATGGGTTTTTCCATGCTGTTGCTGATGTAAATATAGATATGAATAAACATGACAATTTACTGAAAGGAAATGGGACATATATAGTTTAAATGTTGGCACAATAATTACTGATCTGAAAAATTTGTTATGCAAAGTTTGCATTATGACATTCTCATGCTGGTCAGTAGGATTTGGAAATGACAGAATGAAGTAACTGACTTTATATTCTACTTTCCTTTAGCCTACACAGTTAAGAGGTCAACCACACACATGGTATTTTTGCAGTGGAAAGTGCCGTGAACCGATACGAATGGCCAAAATGGGCCAAGGGCAATGGAGAGTGGCAAAGATAAAAGACTGAGGTTTATCTGACCTTTAATGACCTAAGTTCTGACCACTATACTGGGTCTGTCCTGACAGATTTGCATGCATACAGAGACTCTGAGGATTGCGGTGTCTGAGTGCAGTAGGTGTCCATGCAGAACTCCAAATGAATGGGGGGTGGGGGAGGTTATGCAGAGGAGATCAAAAGCAGAAGTGAAATCAGAAGGAAATGACTGTTAAGAAGCTAAATAATAACGTGCAAATTAGTGCGGGAAAAACAGTAATGACTGGGAAACTCAGATCGGGAAACCAGACAAGCTGTTCAGAGGAAAAGCAAAGGGTCTTTTGTAAAATGTCGGGAACTTTTTGACTGCTCTGAAAGTCCAGCTTAAATTTGTTTATCTGCTTTCAAAACTTGCCACAGATCAAATTTACCAAGAGATCATTTATGATATTTCTTGATATGAATATCATATTTGTATGGAAGCACGCTTCCGCCATTGAATAAAAAATAAAAAGAAGGTATTTGCAACTATATCTCGCAACTCTGACTTTTTTCTCGCAACTGTTTACACTTCTCAATTCTGATTTTTTTTCCCCCAACAAACTCGCCATTGTGAGTTATGAAGTCAGAATTGTGGGATATAAACTCACAATTGCAATAGATATATTTTTTCTCACAGTTGCAAATTTATATTTTGCAATCACGAGTTTATAAAAAAAATCTAAATTGCTAGTTTATATCACCCAATTTTGAGAAAAAAGTCAGAATTGCAAATTTATATAAAGCAATACTGAGGAAAAAAAACAGTTAGAATTGTTTTTGTTTTATTTTTCCAGATTGTTTGATATCCACCAAAGCAAATCTTACTAAACATATCCAGGTCACATTTTTTTTAACCTCAGAATCAATGTAAAATACTAATTATATTATGCTTAAAAAAAATTGTGCATATTTTTTGCAGCAGTCAAGAGTAAATGTATGTTTGCAGCTGAACTCCCATAGAAACAAGTGTTGCAATGCAATCAAGTTTAACGCGAAATCATTACAAATCACATTTCAAAGGCCTAGTATTTCCCACAATTCTCAGTGTGAACCCTCAAATGGTTAAAGGTGGATTCAGCAAGATCTCTAACAGATTGTTGAGTCTGTATCGGCACTTTTACTGATCTCTGCATCTAAAAAGGGTGCCACTTTCTGCCACAGACCAAATTGCACAGAATGATTTAAGAATTGTCGCAATCGAATGACACACTCAACTCATGTGGTGGGTTCTGACAAATGACTCATTTATAACTGACTGAAAGAAACTGTATGAGATAAAAGGGCTACCATTTAAGTCAACATCAAATCAAAATTTTAGCTTATGAAAACAATGTCTGCAAGAAATTCACATCCTGATATAATCAAACAGATTAGACGTTACGAAAAATGACTGCATCATCTCTAAAACCACTGACAAGTCTTCTCAGCCAAACGACAAACGCTGAAGATGTTAAGAGGAAATTGTTGAGGTGTGTTACTGGGAAACGACCCACATATACAGGCCAGCAGACTTCCTCCATGCAACAGTGCGCTTTACTGAAAACCGGAGACTGAGCGCTTATCTTTACTTTATCAGCATCCTTGTAAGCCAACCAAACCAGAGTAAAAGCCTCTCTCTGAGCCGATTACACCAACAAGCCCTAACACATTTACACACTGCATGCAAAAAGCACACACGTGTTTCTTGTTAAAAATGCATGCAACCTAATCAAGATCATTCAGTAATCTGTGCATGTATCTTTTTATTATTTAAGCAACTGCGTGCTCTTTGTTCTGAGCTTCAGCACGTTTTTCAGTCAAAGCAGGTTTATTTTCCCATGACTTGTAGATCATGTACGTGGAATTATAACAAGCAGAGCAAGTGGAATCTGCGGTGTAAGTTTTTAAAGAGGTGACTAAAGAGACAGAGACAGGGCTGTTTAACAAGGCTTTATTTACATTCTTACTTGATATGTGGTAAAGTACGCGGATGTGTTCTAGTTAAACTGTGATGTACGTGAACTCCCCACCTTCTCAATCTAGACCACAAGAAAAACTAGCTATAAAAATGATTCGACATTACACTGGATACTTCCGTTCTAGACAGCACTTGCGGTAGGCAGCTTATCACCCTATGATGCTGCACACTGGGTTATGATGGCGAGAACTGCGGTCTTTGTAGGGTTCGTTGGGTTTTTCCAGATGCTTATGTCCAACAATATTGTCTATGTAGGCACTGTAGATGAATAGACTTCGCCTATGCCCATCATGCCCAAAATGTTGCCTAAATAGACAGCCCACTATATTTTAAGATACCTACACTCTTAAAAATAAAAAGTTTCTTTATTGGCATCAAGGGTTCCACAAAGAACATCCACAGAATCTTTTCATTCCACAAAACTTTGAAGTGGAAAAAGGTTCTTCAAACTAAGAAAAAAATTCCATGTCTATTGTTGCACACTTTGTTTTGCCAGTCCATGCAGGCAGTATATTATGCTTTATGATGCCATCTAGGTAGGCAGGTCACTCGGTTTTTCCCAAAAACAGGCCATCTAGATTGGCAGTATGCTGGGTTTCGCATATGCCCATTATGACAAGATACGGTCTAAGTTGAGTGGTGCTTGTGCCCAAAATGCTGTCTAATGAGGCAGCACACCATGTTTTAAAGGAGTGGTTCATTGCGATTTCACTTTTTTAATGTTAGTTAGTGTGTAATGTTGCTGTTTGAGCATAAACAATATCTGCAAAGTTACGAAGCTGAAAGTTCAATGCAAACGGAGATATCGTCTTTTAAAATTCAGGCAGTTTAATGCCTACAAAAACGGCTAGTAGGGACTACAACGAGTTACTTCCCGGGTTGGTGACATCACAAACCCAGATAAACCCCGCCCTCGGGAAAAGGCAGCAAAGGGGGCGAGGCCATGCTGCGCTGCTTTAGAGAAGAGGAAGAGAAAACGTCTCCAGGTTACGTATGTAACCATGGTTCCCCGAAGGGAACGAGACAC
>NW_015642820.1:1283109-1291537 GCF_001515625.1 Sinocyclocheilus rhinocerous
CACTGGGCTAGCTAACCAATCAGAGCCCATCCCGTATTTCTGAGGGAGGGGCTTCATAAAAGAAGAAAATGATCAACGCTTTTCTCAGAGAAGGGACAGAGCGGTGTGGAATAAAGGTAAATTATATGAAAAATAATGCGTTTTAAAAAAAATTAAGCATTAACACATGTTAGACTGCACCCCATAAACACAATCAAGCCTAGAAAAAAAAAAACAGTGAACCACCCCTTTAAGATACTTATGATGCTAAACATTGCCGTTTGGGTAGGTAGTTCACTAGTTTTGCCCAAAAATACTGTGTAGGTACACTAAAAAAAACTGCATATGCTGGTTAGGCATGTTTTGAAGCATGACAGCTGGTTTGAGTTGCTTTAAGCTGGTCCTGGTCAGGTGCTGGTCCCAAGCAACTGGCTCTTGCTCAGGACCAGCTCATAACCAGCTCATGACCAACAAAGGACCAGCTTAAACCAGCTGCCATGCTTCAAGACATACCTTACCAGCATATGCTGTTTTTTCAACAGGGTCTTATGATGCCCAGCTCATTTTGGTTTGCCAAAGACAACCAGAAATGCTGTCTAGGCAGCCATCTAGGTAGGCAGGTCCCTTAGTTTTTCACGTAGACCACCGTTCTCAAAAATACCACCTGGGTAGGCAAGCTTGCTGGGTTTTGATGAAGACCAAACATAGAGTCTAAGTAGACTAGTAGTGCCCAAGATGCCCAAAATGTTATCCAAGCATGCTATTTTTTTAAATACCCATGATGCTCAAGAATGCAGTTTGGGTGGGTGACTCACTTAGTTTTTCCAATGTTGTGGCCAAAATGCTGTGAAATACTTATGATGCCCAGCTCAATTTTTTTGCCAACAACACTTAAAAATGCTGTTTATAGGCAGTTACATTATGATTTATGTTCCCAAATATGCCATATAGGTAGGCAGGTCACTAGATTTTCCTTCATTCCCCCCTCAAAAAAATCTATAATTTAGGTAGCTGCCCAAAACGCTAAATATGCAACACGCTATGTTTTAAGATGCCTATAATTCCTATATAAGATGTCAAGACATGTAGTACATTAGGTCACTATGCCACCCACAATGTTCTACGTAGGCTGCATACTAGGTCTAGGTAGAAAGCCTAGGTAGAAAGCGCACTAAAGTAGCCTATGCACGTGATAAGCAAAACAGTAGGCAGCGCACTACGATTTGAGACAGCAACCAAGCACGCATGCTCTGCTGGAAATTCCAACAGCACAAGAACAGAACACAACTGAAAATAAATATATCTTTCATTTCTACGACACACACTTAGAATCCGAGAATAACGTTTGTTTTTCGTTTAGTGTTTTTCAGAAGAATCTTTTCATCTCTATCAAAACACACTTGTGAAAGTCATGTAAGTATAAGAATGAATCATTACATTGCGTTGTCAGCAACACATATAAACCTGTTCGTTACCTTCCCTTCTGCCACACGCCACACCGCCGCCATAAATAATAACCGTGAGATGAGAATCAGCATGATCCTTCAGCGACCCGCGCGACCGAACTCAAGTAACTGACCATCACTCCCGGAAATGTTGCACGGCAGTCCCCCTGTAACCAGGAAGCGACGGCGTGTTTGACACAAGCACACAGCAGAGCAGACCACACTCTTGCCTCTGAGTGACATGAGCTCCTCCTGCACTGTAGAGTCAAAAATTCCTTTCAACCCTGGAATGAGGATTTAGGAAAAATCAAACTTATGAGGTAAATGAAGGAGAAATAATTGATGCTCTGAACAGTTTCTATGTCACTAAGCAAATTTGTGAAAATGATTTTCAGTTAAGGCACTCAAATATTATATATTTGGAAAATGCAAAAGAAAAAATACAAATATGTGCAGTGTACATATAAACCCATCCATTGTAGACTACACATTGTGTTAGATAACGACAGACAGAATGACAACAATAGAAAGACAGACAGACAGACAGACAGACAGCTAGAGATAGATAGATAACGACAGGCAGAACAGTAGACAGAATAGAAAGAAAGAAAAGATAGATATATTTATAGATAGATGATAACGACAGACAGAACAGCAGATTGAAGAACAATAGATAAAAACTATGACAGATAGAAAGAATGAAAGTTAGAACGACAGAATTATAGAAAGAATGACATAATGATAGATAGAACAATAGAATGATAGAAATAACAATAGAACAATAGAAAGAACGGTAGATGTAGAATGATAAAATAGAGTGATAGAATGAAGGAGCCATAGACAGAAGGAGTGATAGAATGATAGAAAGAACAGTAGATAGATCAACAGAAAGAGCTGTAGAACAGAATGTCGATAGAATAGATAGAAAGAACAGTAGATAGAATGATAGAACAATAGTTAGATAAAAACAATACAATGAAAGATAGAAAGAATGATAGAACAAAAGATAGAATGACAGAAATATAGACAGAAAGGTAGATAGAATGATAGAACGACAAAATGATAGAAAGAACAACAGACAGAAAGAACACTAGAATGATAGTTAGAACAATGGTAGATGTAGAATGATAAAACGATAGATAGAATGAAAGAGCGATAGAATTATAGAAAGAACAACAGAAATAACGACAGATAGATAGATAGAACGATAGATAGATAGAACGATAGATAGATCGATAGAACGATAGATAGATAGATTCTGTAATTGTTGAAGGAATGGACTTTATTGACTTGATATTAATGAAGAATCAGAACACATTCATTTACAAATGTTATAATCAAACATTCATGTACACTGCAAACAAAGCAAAACGACAAGCACACAAGCTCAAGTGAGATGAATGAAGAAATGTCATTCTGAACACGTGCTGTAAAGGTGGCAGGGCAGACACAGTCTGTCCCGACCAGACCTCCTACAACAGTCAAATCAGACACCTTCTTTCCGAAGGTGAGGTGGGGTATTTTTAGACATGCATATGAAACACCCACATAGTAGAACAAAAGTGTGATTAGAAACATACAGACGCAGTTGTTAGGATCTCGACCACTCGCTTAAACAATAAAACAATTCATACACATCATGTGCATTTCAGTTATGCTGCCTCTGTCTTATAGGATATTCATTTTGAAAACTCATAACACCTTTGAGGGCGTTTTTCTCACCCTTTCGTCTGTACCTCCTGTGCACAGTCTTCATGCATGTGTTTGTCTCATTTTCGCTGCAGCAGCAATTCAGACATGTGCATTTAAAAAAACTGACCAACTTAAATGAAGCATAAATCTTTTCCTTGATGTACAAGAAAGCAAAAGTTATTACTCAGCGTTTTCCATCTTGTACATCTGCGCATTCCGTATTCGACATACAGTGCAATCAAGGTAGCCTGTACATTTTGCCAGCGTGCATGTTTCTCTGGAACTGAAACCATGACTTGGCCATTGCTGATGTTATGCTTTACCAGGAATCTTATATCTGGCCACTTGTGATTTTCAGCCTTGTGATTCAACCTGGAATCTTCCTAAAGGCCATCATGAAAGATGCAAGAAACCACGTTCGAGTTCTCACTTTCCAGTTGCCGGCACAGGAAAACTCAAGCTCAGTTCCTCCTCGGCCTCTTCCTGTGCGCTTATTCTTATTCTGATCTCTTGCGAGGGTGGATTTGACTCTTGCTGTGGTCTGCTGATGAGGGGAACGCCTTCTTCGCAAACTCCTGCCTCTTCCTTTTTATCACCCGAGTTGGAGCCCAAAATCACCATTCCAGGAGAGTAGATGTAGATGGACCCTATTACAGACAAATAATGATGAAGTCAACAGGCTTTTCTACTTAAAATAAAAAATGACCCCTATTAAAGCCTTAGGCATTCTTTTTTTAAAGAAGTCTCTTATGCTCACCAAGGCTGCATTTATTTGACCAATAACACAGTAAAATTCTGAAATATTATTACAATTTAAAATAACTGGCTTGTATCTGAATATATTTCAAAATGTAACTTATTTCTGTGATGCAAAGCTGAATTTTCAGCATCATACTCCAATTTTCAATGTCACATGATCCTTCAGAAATCATTCTAATATGCTGATTTGCTGCTTAATTATTTTGAGTTATCTTGAATTATTATTAATTATTATTATTATTATAGTATTAAGAATAAATTACATCTTATGCACATACATGTGCATTGCAACATGCTCAATCTAGTATTATGGGATGCATTCTGGCATAACATTCTCCAGAAAGCATACAGCTTTCTTTCAAAACAAGGCACCATAATGTTACTGTTTGCCTTTTGAAATAGCTTTGGAGTGCAACTGTGAAATCTTAAAATACTGTCTAGGCCGGCAGACAGAGAGGAACCAAGAGCAAGGTTTATTTTTCCACTAATACTTTTTCCTTGTTCAGTTTGCCATAGCTTACATTTATTATGGGCGTTTTTGTTACTGAGTCTTGGTAATGATCTTTAGCAGGAAATCCAAAACAATCAAAAAAGCAACTATGTTGTAAAAGTGAAAAAAAAAAAACCCAACAGAACAGGAAGTAAAAGTGGAAATTTAGACAATAGTGGACTCGAACAAAGTGCTCTGTGATTAACTGTTCAGGAAACATGAGGTGTGTCTGTTCCAGAGGTTAAGTGAAGCTAAAAGAAGTTCATCACACATCACATAAACAATCAAAAACATTTAAAGTCCGTGTAAAGGCAAATCAGAGAATTGTTTCTAAACACATTATAAATGTTAGAAATGTATTGCTGAAACACGTTAGAAAGACTGTGAACTATGTAGTACTGAATTATGGTATGGTTATGGTATGGTATGTTCAGAATTATTTTTGGGGAGGGGCTAAAATCAGGTCTCGATGACACACTGGATCCACTGAGCATGGCCCCTCCCCTAACACTATAATAACTAGAGCGCATTAGCATCAATGGTTTGCGAGTTGCTGTCATTACCGTTAGTTACTGCAGCCAGTTTGCTAGCTAGCTATGCCTTTGTCACGTATAATTGCATATTACTTGTTGTATGGCTGTGTAAATCCAATTGGCAGCAAACCATTCAGGTTGTAGCGGTATTTGACAGTTGATAGAGACGGCAGCTTTTCCGCGAGTGGGCGTGGTTTCAGCGCCGCCATTGGACACACCCCCAGTGTTTGAGAGCAGAGAATACGGCTTATTTTTTCAAGATTTAAAAAACGTATTTTATTTACTTGGCGGCTCTTTTTATCATTCAAATCTGGCTGGGTGGTTAATAACGCATTTTTCTGTGGTGTGGCAAACTCAGAACACATTCGATAATTTAACGCTTTACATGGACTTTAATCTCCAACCTGCTATATAAAAATTAAAAATAAATATTCTTTGGAAGGTATTGCAAAATGCCTTTTGTTTGTAAATTAACAGTTGCCCATAAATAAACAGCTAGTCATCCATTACTCTTTTACACTAAACCAAAAGTAGATGATGTATACTGCCAGCCAAAAAAAGACAAAGAGCAATGCAAAAAGTGATGTTCTTACGCCGTATTTTCCAGAAGTGGGTAGAGTATCCAAAAACTGTGCTCAAGTAGTGTTGTATTTTTATGTCAAATTTAACCAGTTACTTCAGTCAATCACAATACTATAACACTATAATTTTTTTCCAGCATCAACAAAAGCCATCTTTACACTGCAAAGGTGTAACAGTAGCTGCATCTGACATGGCATTTATGTTTATTTACACAGACTGTTTAATGTTGCTCATGTACACATATTTACACAAAAATCGCATAATGTAAATAGCCTATAAATAAAAAAATAAACCCATTAGAAGGTGAAGCAGCAATATCATGAAAAAAATCATTATTGCTGATTATTGCTCTTGATATGGTGATAATGATCATTAATATCGATTAGAACTAATAGAAAGGGTAAAGCATGAACAGTTTATGAATTGCTTAGTTTTTACAGATTAGCCTAGACAATCAAGACTTCACATTGGTTATTTCAGTAGCTATCACGAAAAACAAAACAGATGTTCAAACTGGGAATAGATTATATAAAGAAAGTGAGCAAAGAACACCAAAGCCATGACTTCAGTCTGATGTGAGTTATGCACTTTCGCAAAAACTCCCATTATAATCACTGAAGCTGCTGTCTACACTACAAAATCAATTTCTTACTTACATAGCTTGGGCCCTATGAAATATATTAAATTTTTTCCCAAATTCAGTTTTTTTTTTTTTTTTTCAAAATTCAGTTTTTTCCATTATAATTTTTTTCTGGATTCTGTTTTAATGGTTAAATTAAATTTTATTTATCAAAAAGCATGTCATGAAACTCAAAACAAAAATTACACTTTTAAGGTCCTATGAAATGTTTTATTTCTTCTCAAATTCAGTTTTATTTTTTTTTTACCAAATTCTGTTTTCCATTAATTTTCTGAATTCTATTTGAAAGGTTTCATTAAATATTAATAATCAAAAGCATCTCTAATTAATTGATTTTATATTAAAAAAATATGCATTATTATTTTATTTATTTAAATAAATTTGTGCTAAATAAATTCTGGTAAATATTCCTTTAAAAATAATGTTTTAATTATAAAATAATCATTTTATTATTAGTAGTTGTAATATCATTATATTAAGTAATATTTCTGTCATGGTTTCTTCAAGTTAAACCATACTTTTATTTTGAGGGGTTGCTGTGAAGACCTTTAGGTTTCTGTTTGTATATGATAATGATAGTTTTAATCAAAAGAAACGGTCAAATGCTCATGAAGTGACTCTCAGAGTAGTTCTAGAGATTATGTTCATGTGTTCATGAACTCATATATTGAGGCAGCAGATGCTAAAAAACACCACCAGCGTCGCGCACGCTTCAGTATGTGTGTAGTAAACGAAACCACGCGTCTGTGCCATGAATTCACAGAGACACGCAGGATTCATATTTAAATCGTATTTTTGCAGCTTAATATTTACAGATACTAGTCCATATAGTATTTTGATTTAAGTGTACTGACCTACTTTTCATATATCCATCAAAAATTTGGCAAATTCCATGACATCCCATGTTATTCTGTAAATTCCGTTGTCAGGACTGGATTTCATGATGCCATCCACGTTTTCCACATTGCAGAAATCATAGGGCCCTACATAGCCTATTTTATGCAGTTTGTTGTTCATGCTGATGAGAGAATTCAGTCAATGAGAATGTGCACTGAACAGCTGCGGAGTTCTCCGCGGTGACGCCTCTGATTGGACATTTCATTCATAAACTCAACAGAAATGTGTGTGATTGGTTATAATGCTCAAAACCGTGTTTAAAAAGAAATCTGATGTAACGTAATAAAGCAAATCTACTATAAATCAAATGCTGCAATCGACACTTTTCATTCATTTCACATTTCACTTTAATCATGACAGTCATAAAAGATCTAGCTTACAACTGCTACAAAGTAGGCCTATTGTGAAATGAAATTGAATGAAGAGGCTACCTGTGCAATCGTTCACAGCACATGCAGGTGTTCAACTACTAGAGATTTTCATCGCAGGCCAACAGTAGAATTTGCAGATTTGGTTTCAGTTGACTTTAGGTTCATTACCACTTCATCCAACACTCTTTGGGCCCTATTTTAAAGATCTAAGCACATGGTCTGAAGCGCACAGCGCAGGTGCACTTATGGTGTGTCCGAATCCACTTTTGCTAGCTTAACGACGGGAAAATGGTCTAAAAGGTTTGTCCCTATTCTCTTAATGAGTAATGGGTGTGTTTTGGGCATAACATGCAATATACCAATCAGAGTCTCATCTCCCATTCCCTTTAAGAGTCTCATCCCCCGGGTTTGCTATTACGGCGAAATTTGCAAGCGCAAAGACTGAACGCATCTCCAGAGAGGAAACAGATCTGCTCGTGCGTGAGCAAAGGGGTAGGCTAATTTTGATACATGCAATGACTATCCATTATGATAAGTCGATATATTGATTATTGCGACAGGCCTACTATATAGCTAATTTTGCCCTTCATGACAACTGTGAGGGGGATTAATTTTTTTTATAACTCATCCGTTTAAATTATATTAAGCCTTAAAGGGGTGGTTCACTGTTTTTTTTCTAGGCTTGATTGTGTTTATGGGTTGCATGTAGCCTACAAAATAATAATCTTTTACATTGTAATCCTTTCATTTTTAATATTTGGCAAGTTTGTGTGCTGCTGTGTGTCCCTGTGTGTGTAATAAGCAAGCGGCAACCTTCCGGTCTCTCTCGTGAAACCAACACGGAAGTGACTTAAACTGCAATTCATCGACTGGCCGCTAGAGGCTGGCTCCAAAAGGGAGTCAGTCCCATAGACTCCCCAAGTTAAAATGCCCAACTTTACAGCAGAAAAAAATATGTTTACAGCCTGGTACAAAAAGTGGTTTTGGTCTATATAGCTAATTTTGCCCTTTATGACAACTGTGAGGGGGTGAATTTTTTT
>NW_015642820.1:1291635-1295693 GCF_001515625.1 Sinocyclocheilus rhinocerous
ACTCTTTTTCACATAATTTACCTTTATTCCACACCTATGTGGAATATTATATTATGTCCCTTCTCTGAGAAACACGCTGATCATTTCCTGCTTTTATGAAGCCCCGCCCTCAGAAATAGGCGATGGGCTCTGATTGGTTTGCTAGCCCAGTGTGTTGTGATTGGCTAAACCGCCTCTAGTGAGCATCTAAATGTCCCGCCCCTCACCTCAGCGGCATGTGCTCAGGTTGTATTGTAAACAACGGCGTCGTTAATATCGCTTATCAGTTTGAGCCCGATTGAGAAGCAGAGGATACTATTGAAGAGGATCGTGCACAACCTGTGCAAACACCGCTTTTAATGGTAGGCCTATGTTTTTTGTTTGTTGTTGTCTCATACTTTTACATATGCTGTTATTTGTAAATGCTACTTATGTTAGATTTTAATATACGGTTTTATCCTGATTAAAGCTTTAATACAGTACGGCAACTGCACGTGTGTCCATGTTTAATGCTTCTCATGTGAAAATAAGTGTATAAATGGAACAATTCATTGTTGGAGCTGAGCTGAATGAGAGAGAAAGAGAGAGAGATGCAGAGCTTCAAAAACGCTCTTCAGAAACCTACGGGTGATGTTACAGACACTATGTCCATGTTTTTATACAGTCTATGGTAATAAGCAGAGTGTACACACGTGTTGTGGATCCGCCTATAGGCGCATATTACTAGCATGCTCTTTAAATAACACACACAAAAAAAATACTGTGCCGCTGACTTTAGACCAGGTTTTAGTTGGTCAATGGCGCAGTCTATTTCAGTTGCCTCAAAATAGCAACGCACCAACAATGCGCATGAACACACCTAGTTTTCAGACCAGCACGCCCATGGGTGCACAAATGGGCGCAAATGCATTTGCTATTTAAACAACGTGGCGCAGGATGTGAAAATGATAACTGCATCGGGCTGAAACTAGCAAAAAACACTTGCGTCGCGCCTGGCGCCGCATTGCGGCGGGTGTATGATAGGGCCCTTTATGTTCTCGTGTACAAATGAGAAACCGCTTCAGACGTTTCAGTGCGTGCAGGAAACTGAACAAATCATTTTTTAACTGATTTGCAAAGCAATTCTACGGTGGCCGAGAAGTGCAAAGCAAATCACAATTCTGAAAACAAAATAACAAATTACAAACGCAAATGCAAGTCTAAAAAACATCTCGACCACCGTACAATTCAGACCATTTTGGCAACTTGTTTGTTCATTGTTCAAGTCTTTGAACTGAATCGACTCAAAAGAGTGATTCATTCACTTATGGGGCATCGTTCAGCGCTTGGAATAACGTTTCTTAGCATGTATTGTATTATAATTAAGTAAAGAGAGGAACGTCGCCAAGGGTAGCGAAGTAAAAGTGCAGTATTATCGTTAGAAATGTACTGGAGTTAAGGTAAAAGTACCCACCTTTAAATCTACTCTTAAAAGTAAAACATTTTTAAGATTTACTCAAGTAAACACAGTAAATGTACTTTGTTACTACCCACCTCTGGTATTTTTGTTGTGTTTTCCAGTGCAATAATAAAAAAACAAACTGTTAAACCAACATACATTTACTTGAGATGCAAAAATAACTTAAGATATTAAGTCTTGTTTGTGACAAAATTATAAAAAGGAAGTGAGTTTTTCTTAAAACAAGGCACAATATATGCCAATAGGCCCATACATATAAACTAGATTTTTTTTTCAGTTTTCAGTATGTACACACTTCATTTTTCACATTGAATCTCATGTCAAGTAAATGTACCTTAGTTTAAGAATGTGCTGTGCTGGAAAACAAGACAGAATACTGAGGAAAAGTAGCACTTTCTGCAGTGACCATATGATTTATGAACTATAATCCAGAAGTCATACAACAGATCTGAGTGAGAAACTAAAATTAAATTCAAGAGTTGTAGTAGAAGGGAAGTTAACTCACAAAAAGCTATTTTATGGTTCAAGAACACTTGAAATATAGTACAAAAGTTGTACAGGCCCATTTTTGTGTTGCTTTTTTGACATATTTTTCGTGTTTAACCCTCATCCGTCCCTCCCGAATCTATAACAAAAGTGTCCCTCGCGGGTCAAAATGACCCGAAGGCCAAAAATGACACTAATTTTATTTTAGGTCCAGAAAGCTTATATTGGTCCATTTTTATTTTTCTAATTTAATATGTAGGGGGTTTTTTTGGTGATTTTTATTTTATTCACATTAAATTCTGGATATTTTTATGAAAATGATCATATTTTTATACATTTTTTCACCCCAAAAAAACCAAAGAAAGACACAATTTCTGCATATTTATACTTTAAACATGATGATCCATCAGGACCTAGGTCACTGAGTGTCTCTGATGCCATCTGGTGGGGAAAAATTACATAAAATTGCATTTTATGATTACAGCCACAGAGGGGCCTATTGAATCCTTTGGAGATTCTTAAAGGGGGCATATGATGCGATTTCAATTTTTCCTTTCTCTTTGGAGTGTTACAAGCTCTTGGTGCATGAAGAAGATCTGTAAAGTTGCAAAGACTAAAGTCTCAAATCCAAAGAGATATTCTTTATAAAAGTTAAGAGTCAGCCACGCCTACCTAAAACGGCTTGTTCTAACACGCCCCCACATATCTACCTCACTATGTGGGAAGATTTGCATAACGCCGCCCAAATATTCACGCAAAGAAAGAAGACCTAACTTTATTCTCGCTGTAGTTTTGTTGTTCCCGCCGCCATGTCGTAAAGATGCTGTGTGCTTCGTTGTGAAAGCGGATCACAAATGCAGACATGGTTTTATGTTTACGCAGCGCGATGCAACACAACCACAATGCAATCACAGCACACCTCGCTTTTTAAGAAGGATGAGCTTTGTAAAAATCGACGCGTTTCAGAAAGGTGGGGCATAGAGGAGAAACAATATTGTACAGTATGTGGAAAATAATGTGTTTTTTGAACCTTAAACCGCATAAACACATTTCATTACACCAAATACACAAATTAATGTTCTTTTTAGCAGCATCATATGACCCCTTTAAATGAGCCAAACAAGTGAAATCTTTAAAGGAGACATATTATGCCCCTTTTTACAATATGTAATAAAAGTTAATCTAAACTAAACTAAACTAAGTCTCTGGTGTCCCCAGAATGTGTCTGTGAAGTTTCAGCTCAAAATACCCCACACATCATTTATTATATCATTTTGAAAATGCCTATTTTGAGTGGAAGCAGAAACACGCAGTTTTTCGGGCTTGTCTCTTTAAATCCAAATGAGCTGCTGCTCCCCGCCCCCCTTTCCAGCTCGAACCTGCTAAAAACATCTGTTATGGTTCTGATTATCATGTTTATCGCTCTGAAATCATGCGGTTTAAATCATATGAGTTTAATCTTCTGATAAACGGTTTTCTGAGTGCACACATCCGAAGCACACTTACAGAAAGTGGCTGTCACAGCATGTGAGTACTAAACTAAGTTCTCATTCACACACAAGTTAACCTTAAAAACACACGAGTTACAAAAACAGTCGGTTATGTCTGTGAAGGTAAACAGCTAGTAAAATAAATCGCATATTCTTAGATCTGTGTGGCAGCAGCAATATACAGTAAATAAATCAATAAATCCACTGCTCTGTTGTCTCCTCTGAGGCTGGGACTGTAAACAGTGTTCTGTGCTCGTCTGTGCAGCCAAAGACAGAACAGTTAGCATGTTTTGCTTAAACTTTCTCCATGGCAATAGAGCTGGTACACCGTTGTCGCTTGAAAAAAAAACTTTTTATGGTTTAAGAACACTTGACATAGTACACAAGTCGTACAGACCCATTTTTGTGCTTAATCATGACAGACTTTTTAATCCTTTAAATCTTCGACGAAGATTATTATTACAGTAAATTCAAATTCAAATGCAATGCAAATTCAACAAAGACATTTACAGGACTCACCAACAGTATTGCTGACGTTCTCACCCTTCCCATTGTGCCCATTGTGCTCCTGCTGCACAGCCCCAGATTGGGGCATCAGCCCTGTACTCTGACCTTTGACCTCTCTGCCCTCTCTGCCATGAGGT
>NW_015642820.1:1297389-1297659 GCF_001515625.1 Sinocyclocheilus rhinocerous
ATCTTCTGATAAACGGTTTTCTGAGTGCACACATCCGAAGCACACTTACAGAAAGTGGCTGTCACAGCATGTGAGTACTAAACTAAGTTCTCATTCACACACAAGTTAACCTTAAAAACACACGAGTTACAAAAACAGTCGGTTATGTCTGTGAAGGTAAACAGCTAGTAAAATAAATCGCATATTCTGCTCAAACTTTCAAAAGCTCAAAAAAAGCCGCAGTTTTTTTCGTAAATTCCATGCTTTTCCAGTGGCGGGTCAAAAAGAACC
>NW_015642820.1:1297923-1302358 GCF_001515625.1 Sinocyclocheilus rhinocerous
TATTCCCGGTTCAAGTGTGACAAAAGTAAAAAAGTCTCATAACATAACGATCAACGCTTGATTTTTAAAAAATCTTTAAAAATGTTTGGGTCAAAATGACCTGAGGGACGGATGAGGGTTTTAATCAAGACAGAATTTTTGTTCCTTTAAATCTTTGACAAAGATCATGTACAGTAAGTTCAAATTCAAATGCAATACAATGCAAATTCAACATAAAGACATTTACAGGACTCACCAACAGTATTGCTGACGTTCTCACCCTTCCCATTGTGCTCCATTGTGACCTGCTGCACAGCCCCAGATTGGGGCATCAGCCCTGTACTCTGACCTTTGACCTCTCTGCCATCACTGCCGAGAGGTATCTCGGTCTCCAAGGTGTGGGATTGGGAATTGGACGGAATTTGATGATCACCTGCAGTTTGACTCAAGTGTTGATGATCTTCCTACAGGGACCATGAAACAAAATTGAAGGGGACTTATCATTTTAAAGGAATAGTTAACCCAAAAAATGAAAATTTGCGTACTCTCCCTCAGGCCATCCAAGACGTACATTAGTTTGTTTCTTCATGGGATCAGATTTGGAGAAATGTAGCATTACATCAATTGCTCATCAATGGATCCTCTGCAGTGAATGGGTGCCGTCAGAATGAGAGTCCAAACAGCTGATTAAAAACAACACAATAATATCCGCAAGTAATCCACGCGACTGCAGTGCATCAAGTTAATGTTTTGTGAAGTGAAAGGCTGCATGTTTGTAAGAAACAAATCAATCATTAAGACATTTTTAACCTCAAACTGTTGCTTCCGGCTAAAATGCAAGTTCTCTTTCTATATTATTGCTTTCTACAGTGAAAAAATCTGAATCAGGTGGGAAATATGCAGAGATCAAGCACCGTTTACAAGCAAAAACAGTTCTAAACAAATATGTCAATAGATTTCGGTGTGAGAGGAAGGCAAGGAATGGACTTTTTAACTTTTTCACTCATTATTATCGATTATGTAATAATTTTTTGGCCAGAAGTGACAGTTTTACGTTAAAACATCTTACTGATACATTTGTTTATTACAAACACACAGCTTTTGGCTTTACAAGAACTGACGTTGTGTGGATTATTGTAATTTTTTTATCAGGTGTTTGGACTCTCATTCTGACGGCACCCATTCACTGCAGAGGATTCATTGGTGAGCAAGTCATGTAATGCTACATTTCTCCAAATCTGTTCCCATCAAGAAACAAACTCCTCTACCTCTTGGATGGCCTGAGGGAGAGTAAATGTTTAGCAAATTTTCAATTTTATGTGAAGTATTGCTTTAACACTTTAGACATATTAACTAAATCAAGTTAATTTAATTTATTGTGACATGCAGTCACAAAAGTACTTACATGTCCTCCGTTTATTAAACCTAAAATGAAAACAAGAAATAAGTCAAAAGCTGGCGTATGTCAGACAGTGTGAGCAGCTCATGTAGGTGCAACAGCGACTGTGTGAACTGTATGTTGCGTGCCTAGGCGTTCTGTGGTTTCTCAGGTTGTTATGGATGTGTTAAATGCATGTCATTCTGAAACACTGTGAATGTTTATGTTGAGTCTGACCTTATGGGAATTAAAACACGTGAGAGACAATGCAATGCGCTTTACTGTAAGAAGCAATCTGGGTGGATTCCAGGCCACTTATAGCCGCTACACTGCACTTTAGACATGAAAATACAGTACTGTGGTTCAAAAGGAGTTTCTTGGTTTTAGACAATTACTGCTGACAAACACAGTATCATTGCAGACTTGTGTTATTTGTGTTCATTTGTAGCCTATTGTATGCTGACGCATTCAAAATATCCATTGCATATTAGTCTTTATATCATACCAGGCCATTTTAAAAAGGTTTTCTTTGCCCCGTTTTTCATCAGTATACAGAATCCAGCCATGAACAAGATTATCAACATTAAGATCAATAGCAGCAGCCAATGGGACTGGCTTTCCTCTGTCGTGTCTATGAGTGGTGCAGTGACCCCTGGTGATGACAAAAAGAAACTCAATGTCATTTTTACTCAAGTTTATTACAACAGAATGTAATTACTTTTTTTTTTCCCTGTTGGATTTTGACATTATTTAACCATTTTTTGCCTACAAATTATTGCTCATTACTATAAAGATTTTCACATTTGTTTTTTTAATTATTATTTAAATCAGCATAAATTAAAAACAGCATACTACCAAAATACAAAAAAATACAAATATTTATTTATTTTTTGGATTAAGGTAATTGTAATACTTCTACAATAGGCTTAATTTTATTTATGCAAAATGTATGTCCTTTATCGGTTTTATTTTAGTATCGATGAGATAATATTAAGAGTTTTTATTAATAATTTAAATAATTTATGTAATTTTTATATTTTCCGTTTTCATTTAAATTGAGTAATTTTGTCGTGTTTTGTCATTTTTAGTAGTTTTTTTTTTAATGCCTCTATAGTTTTTATTAATTTTTATTTCAGTTTTAATTATTTTAGAACATCAAGTTAAACTAAATTAAAATGAGAAATGGCAACTAGCTGAAATATATATATATATATACAGTGCTGTGAAAAGGTTTTTGCCCCTTCCTGTTTTTTTTTATTTTTTGCATATTTGTCACACTTAAAAGATTCAGATCATCAAACAAATTTTAATATTACACACAAAGATAGTGCCAGTAAATACAAAATGCAGTTTTTTAAAGATAATTTCATTTATTAAAGGAAAAAAGCTGTCCAAACCTGCTAACAGATGTAAACAACGTATGCTGTTCTGAGTCAGCTGCGTCACACGGCTACGCTGTTTCCGTTCAGATCAAATCACAACAACGTAGGAAACAAATCCGGCGTGACGCAGCTGACACAGAACAGCATATGCTGTTTACATCCAGCGGATATTCTCCAAAATGGCACCAGGGTGATGCGGAGGATTAGTTTCAGTTTTAGTTAACTATAATAACCCTGTTCTTTAATTTTTTTTTGGTGATATATGGGAGATTCTTTACAGGTTTCATGAGATAAATCTGGCTGCTATTTTTCTCACTTTAAGTTTCAAATACTTTATACATTGCTTTCCAAAAATGTATATTCAACACATCCCAACAGTGAATAGAGTGTCATGCGTTTATCAGTACCTGTCCAGGGGATGGAAGTGTTAGTGATAGGGAATGTAGTAATGATATTTGTGGTAGTGGACAAGGATGGCATCACTGTGGTGACATTCACACACTGTCTGTCCTGTGTTGCTGTGCCCTCTTTGAGCTTTATCATCCCCAACTTAGCACAACTGTGGAAAAGATAATGATCACAGAGATAATGCATGAGACAAGAGCAGGTCAGTCTTAATATTGTGTGTTTGTAAGGCAGCACTGGTTTGATATTCCTCAGATACTTTGGTTAGTGTTTGTTCTAAACCCTCTACTACATAATCTGCAAATAATTTGACCTTAGCTTAAACTTTCCCAGATAGAATGTTCAGAACTGAAAATAACCGTTAGAGTCATTTGCATACTAACATATGCTCTTCCTTCTGACATCTATTTGCATAGTAAATTGTGATTGGGCTTATCTTCTTTCCATATATTTAACTACTTACAGCTGCTTGTACACTTCACAGTGGTTGTGTGTTGATTCTCGTACACAGAAAAAGAAGTTGCACTGTAAACAGAAGTGGCTAGCAGAAAACTCAAAGATAAGATAAGAGAGATAAAGAAACTGAGTGATAGAGAGAAAATAAAAAATAGTGTGAAACTTGGTGGTGCTGCTGTGTGTGACCACACATGATTCTTCATCTTACTCAAAACATGCCTATTAAATGCATTTAAGTCTCCTAAAATAGTAGTTACCACAATGCCAGCTTACTGAAAGTCAAAAGAGCCAACCAAGTCTGTATGATATTCTGGCCTCTGTATGGACAATGCAAGTCTGAGGTATTTGCATTTTCCAGTAATTATATCTGGATGCAGTTTTATGGAAGCCATCACAGGATAAAATATTTTTTTAAAAAGGTAACTTTATATCTCACAATTCTCGCAATTCTGAGTTTATATCTAAAAATCGTGCCTCTTTTCTCGCAGTTCTGAGAAAAAAAGTCAAGATTTCGGTTACACTTTATTTTAAGGTGTCCTTGTTACAGTGTAATAATTATACATTTAAGTATTTAGTAATATTAATAAACTACATGTACTTACTATATGGGTACACTCTTAAAAATAAAGGTGCTTAAAAGGTTCTTCACAGCAAAGCCATAGAAGAACCATTTTGGGTTCCACAAAGAACCATTCAGTCAAAGGTTCTTTAAAGAACCATCTCTTTCTTACCTTTTTATAATCTGAAGAACCTTCTTTCATCACAAAGAACCTTTTGTGAAACAGAAAGGTTCTTTAGATGTTAAAGGTTCTTTATGGAACCATTTAGACAAAAA
>NW_015642820.1:1306088-1322424 GCF_001515625.1 Sinocyclocheilus rhinocerous
GGTTCCACAAAGAACCATTCAGTCAAAGGTTCTTTAAAGAACCATCTCTTTCTTACCTTTTTATAATCTGAAGAACCTTCTTTCATCACAAAGAACCTTTTGTGAAACAGAAAGGTTCTTTAGATGTTAAAGGTTCTTTATGGAACCATCTAGACAAAAAGGTTCTTCTATGGTATTGTGAAGCACCTTTATTTTTAAGAGTGTAGGGTTAGGATTAGGGTTACTTGCATGTAATTATGCATAATTTATTGTTAATATAAGTACATGTAACGTACCAAGGGCACCTTAAAAATAAAGTGTTACCCAGATTCCATATCTGTTTTAGTTTGGTTTACATTCACGTTTTCATATCTCTTGTTTTGTAATTTAGTCAGTAATTTTTCCTGTTTAGTCATGCTTCCTGGTTCCTTATAGTGTAATTTATTGTTTCTTCTTTAAACAGAACACGTGAAACTTGACTGTGTCAACATGCACTGTTTGTCCACACTGGAGTGCAACACGCACGGCAGCCCTTAAAATTGCTGTATTTGAGTCTATTTGCATATGTGATGTGATGGTTCGTTGTTTATACATGAAAGATGTTGTAATGGTACACTGGTATGTACATATGCAAACAACAGGCATTATATTTGTTCACAAGGGATAATGCATCAGTGCGTTGTGTATGATGTAGGCTTGCTGCCAAATACATTGCCCACCGCGGTACCGCCCCCACTGTCATTTGGCTTTTTTATAGAAATAAAAATCATTTAGTTCAGTTGGACTACAGACACTACAGTAAACTGAAAGCGTCTGCTCTGCTCCATACAGTTCATGCTGCAGAGCCGCAGCACAGTGCGAATACTTCGGGTGTATGGACGCGAAAGTGAACGCAGCAAAAATTAAGATGTAAAAGTAAATTAAGGGTGCGTTCACACTTGTAGTTCTGTTCTCTTGGTTTGTTTGGTCCAGACCAGTTTGGTATGCTTAGCATTTTTTACAGCGAACCTAAAAATACCAAACCTAAAAGCATAGTGATACATTCACAACCTGACTGGTTGGGTTGAATGACATATATTTCGTGACGGAACTCCAAAAAATAGGTGTGTTCGTGTTAGGTTGTTCACAGACCGATCGGTGTATGACATCTATGTACCCATTTACCAATCGGTCTGCTCAGTGCTGCTTTAAGTTGAATACACCTAATGCCGTCTGCTGGACTAAGCAAGCTCATTGTTGCGTGTACATATGGTTTTATTTTCACCACCTGTGAACTCACAGAGAGCTCATAAAAGGAACTTTGCATCCTCGTTGCTCCACGTTTGCCCTCTGCTCATTTTGTTTTGGATATACCGCCTGTTCTGCATCATCAAATCATGTCGCATAGCATCGCATCTTGTCATTACATTCTGTTTTCGGTTCGTTTTAGAAGTATTTGGTCCGTGTTGCGTTCATAGTTCATTTGAAGTATGTACCAGAGTTCATTTTGGAAGCGGACCGAAGTGAAGTTTCCCTTCGAAGTCAAAATCGCCAAAAAAAAAAAAAATCATCTTAAAGGGGTCATATGATGCGATTTCAAGTTTTCCTTTCTCTTTGGAGTGTTACAAGCTGATTGTGCCCTGATAAAACTGGGCGTCTTAACACATACTAAAGAAACACGTTGAAAAACTGCTGCTGACTTAACATGGCCAGAATGTGTCTACACATCCAAAAAATTCTAAAATTTTCATGTTAACATAAATAAACAGTGCATGTTGACACATTCCAATTTCATGAGTTCCATTTATACTTTTGTCCCCTTCCACCTTCCATATTCCCTTGATGTGATCCTGGTTCTTTATTTCATGTCTTCTCATGGGTTTATTGTCTTGTTACCTTGTTAATCAGTTCTGTCTTTTTATTGTCCATGTATTTAAGCCCTCAGGTTTGCTATGTTTCCTTGTTATGTATTATTCACTGTAACCGCTGTGTGGTGAGGTTTGTCAAGTTATAAGTCTACTTGTGGTTTTTCTTTGTTTAGTTCTGTGTATTTGTGTTTGATCTCATTCCAAGAGAATGCACTTTTTGGGCTAGTTATCCTCAGTGGGTTATTGTTACATCCGAATTGCTAGATTCAAATTCAGAATTGCAAGATAAAATTGTGAGAAAAAAAAAACTTGAAAAACTGACTTGAGATATAAACTCAGAATTGTAAGATAGACTCACAATTCTAAGAAAAATCTGAAATGTAAGATATGAGCTAACAATTGAGAGAAAAAAGAATTGTGAGATAAAAAGTTGCAATTTTATTTTTTTTTATTCTGTGACAACATAAACAATTCTCAGAATTAGAATTGTGAGATAAAAGTTGCAAATACCTTTTTTTAAAATCTTTTTATTCCTTGAAAATGGGCTTCCATATGTTTTTATTTTAGTGCAGACTTAAAAACAGTAGCATATGTATGAATATTACTCACTTTTTATGAGGCTTGCAGGCTCCCAGAGAGGGTTTTCTGGAGAATGTACCCTTCCCACAGGGGACACATGGTTTATGGCAGTGCGTGACATAATTGTTTCCTTTTGTACAGTAAAAACCTGGTTTACAGAAGCATGATCTATTGTTGTCCTGAGTGCATGGAGTAACTTCCATCTCATTTCTATTCTCTGTTTCCACCCAAATACACAAAGACATAGAGAGCCATAAATGAACAAAAAAATCTACAAAAACATGCAAACATATTATCTACTGCTTATTAAATTAGTAATAAAAACTTTACATTTGAATTATACTTTTCACACTATGCTTTAGGGGCTGTTCACACAAAATTGGAATGAAATTTTTTTTTCATTCCACTGCACAGTTTTTCTACATAAAGACATGCTAGATGTAAAAAAAAATAGCATTTTTGCATTCCATTGCACAGGTTTTTATGAAAGCCTATTTCTGCCACAGAATTTTAAAAAATAATTGCGTAATTGTGACTTATTATCTCACAATTTAGTTTAATTTAGAGTTTATATCTTGCATCCTTCACGTGTAAAAACATCCTAATTGTGAAATATTAACCTAAAATTGGGAGAGAAAAAGTCGCAATTACCTTTATTTTGCATCGTAGGCATACATCACAGATGGATGTATTTGACCGTTGCTCGCGTTTTGCATCATTTGCAAGACACATTACTCTAAAAATGCAGCACTCAAATTAAAATAAGTTCACCTTTTAAAACCGCATCTCTAGACATTGTTGTCTTTTCACTGCTGCTGTTGAAAGTTGACATTTTAACTTGAGCACCACGTTTTTAGAATGCTTGTTGTCTTAAAAAGACGCAAAAGCAATGATCAAACATGTCTCTCTAGTGCATTTACATAGTAAACAATTGAGAAGTACCGCAATGGAATGGAAAAATGCGATCACATTTAATCCGACATTTTGCGATTTAAAAAGTTATGTTGCTAGAGGTGCATGTTTTTAAAATTGAATGTTTAATTTTATTGTTTTTTTTAAAGGTGCAAGACGCAAATGCAATGGTCAAACACATCCGTCGTGCATGTGTGCATAGAAAAACTATGGAAAAGGAGCACAGTGAAATGAAAAAACATGTCCTGTGTGAACAACCACCAAGAGGTCAACATGAAACTGACTCTATATACTTTTTTAATACACATTCCCAGTCTACATTCATTTTTACATGTTTTACATCACGTGAAAAGGCATATTCAATGAAGAGAAACTGGGTTGATTTTATCCAGTGCAAATTAATTGGATGATGAAATGTGGGCATTTCCACATTTCCCTCCCAAAAATCCTTAGTGACATCAGCTGAAAAATAATCTTGTTTCAGAGGCGATTTGCCGAAAAATAATGAAGACAAACTTTTACTTCTATGTTATAATGTGCTCTGATGAATCACACACAGTAAGAGCAGGAATGCGTATGAAGCAAATAATAAGAAGGACAACATGAATCCAGAATTCAAAACCATCCTGCGTCATTTTCAAAGCTCACTAGTGCTCAAATGCTGGGAAATGTCGTGCAACTACTAACCAGAACACTCTTGAGTACAGCGTTGACATCTCGAGATTCCCTGTTTGGATGCCTGGTAACATCCGTTATAACCTACGAGTGAAACAGAATGCAAACAATAGACATCAAAAGTAATCTCATATCTTCATGTGGCACGCACAACTCTAGCTGTGCAAGAGTAAAAGTACTTGCAGCATGATTAAAGGAGTTTTGAATTGACTGGTGTCTGATTTCTAAGTACACACTCATACACAAATTACAGACATTTTGAAACCTGAGGGAAAATCATTTAGTTAAAGGCTGAGTCAAAACTCCCTATAGTCAATTTGCACAAGTCAAAGCTTTATTCTAACAGAGGGTGCAATCATTTGGTCAGTAAGGGACATGGGTAGATGATCTGCTGTTTGTAAATGCCTGTTAGGTTTTAAAAGGGACAGATTGACTGTGTTTAACTAACTCATCTGACACTTTTAACCTACATGTTGACCGGCAGCATGGTTTTTCAGTTTCATTTTCACAAATGCTCCAAAATGATTTGCTAAGGTGTTTGGAATGGTTGCTAGGTGGTTACAAGAGTCCTCCTCCAAAACTCTTAAAGGGGTCATATGATGTTGCTAAAAAGAACAGTATTTTGTGTATTTGGTGTAATGAAATGTGTTTATGTGGTTTAAGGTTCAAAAAACACATTATTTTCCACATACTGTACATTATTGTTTCTCCTCTATGCCCCGCGAGAAAGGAAAAATTGAAATCGCATCATATGACCCCTTTAAGGTTTCATTTGTCTAGTAATGCTTACATTCAAATACACAATAAGTGCAGTATTAGAGTATGCAATACAAAATTACATGAAACTAAATGAATGGTTGAGGAACTAACCATATCTTCTACTATGGGTCATGCTTAATGCTTAATTTTCTTTAGACATTACGCATAACTTAATGGTTACAAAGCAGTGAGGTAATAATTTCTTGTGAAACACCCTCAGAGAGTTCAACTAGAGTTTGCATATAGCTCAGTGGCTACTTAGTCTATAACACATATGTACATATAAAGATGGGTTAAAACATAAGGTTTAGAACCCAAAATTCCAATTGAATTCTAAAATGATAAGGAACCAAAAATGGAAAACCCTTTTGGACTTAAAAAATACATAAACATAAGATGTTTAAATCCCATTGGCATCATTCAGCCTTCAAATAATTTATATATAGATGATTATTTCATCTTTTTCCACAGCTTTTTTTATTTCTCATATTTTAAACTAATGACCTAAAGATATGAGTCACTGAATACTATTGAAATAGGCGGACAGTGGGTTGTACTTCAGAAATACGTTGTGTGTGACATGGAGGAAATGGAAGTGGTATAAACTTACCAATAACCTTGACGTGTAGAATTGTAAAAATCTGTAAAAGGAAAACAACAGTTGACATTTTAGTCTGAATGTCTTTTCCAATCTGAGAAGTAAAAGTTAAATAAACACTTTCTTTGTTGCAACTGTTTGGATCCAGATGTCTGACCTCTGGCTTGTTTTATTCTCTTGGGAAGGAGTTAACCAATGGTTCTTTCATCGCTGTTTTGATCAGTTTTTGGATTGCGTAATCAGTTCAAAAACAAGTAGGTAAGTTTGACCCAAAATGAACTCCAAGGTAATAACATGAGCTTTTGACACATTGAATAGTGGTTATGGAGAAAAGTGCATTAGCTTAAAGGGTGTGCATTTTAAAGAGCATTTGATGGCAAGTTTGTTTGTTTTGGAGGTTTGTCAACCTGTTAGAAAAACCTGGCTACAGATTCTTTTAACCGGAGTGTTTTAAAACTAAAATCCATCATCAGATCAAAGCAAGGGAGTTAAAGATGAGTCAAAGATTGATTTAATCACAAACAGGCGTTCTGGGTCACCCAATCGCTGAGTAAAAACAGCTAGCATCCTGTTGTCTGAGGAACTAAGGTCAAGGAAAAAATGCCGCTGAGGGACAATCTGAATGTTTTCACTGCATTGCTTAATAGCACAACAGGACTGACAAATTCATGTATGCACCTAATCAGTTGTTGTGCCTGAGAACAAACAGATAAGGGACAGGTCACAAAATGGAAATTACTCATTGCAAAAAACACCCACAGACAAATTCTTATCAAGTTTGCTTTCCTGACCTGGTCACTACAAAAAAAAAAATCACACAAAATGTACAGGGAAACAAAGAGACACAGTGCACTGGGTTGCTTCTGCATCAGGGATCCCTTCATATTAAACCGAATGTCCATTCTGTCAGGGTTGACCAGACCTCAACTGATGGGTTTTGAGAAATCTTTTTATAGTTTTTTTTTTAATCTGGTCATGTTGTGATTAAACTGAGGGCAGAAATGAGTGCAGACGATTATTAGTAATTGCCATGCTTTGTTGTCCTCTCACTAAATTGGAAATTCTTTTGTGACTAAATTCTGAAGTGAAGCAAAAAAGCTAAAGCCTCAAAGGGTCAGTGTGCTGAAACCAAGAAACCGCTTTTTCCATTCAGTGCCTCTTGGTTGAAGCTCTTTCATTATATTGACTGTCACTGAATATTATTTACATATATTGACTATATGTGAAATGGAACTAATATTCGTGGAAAACGAATTATTTAATGTCATTAAACACCACAAAAACGACACAAAATTGTCTCAAAACCTAGTGAGCTGTCTATCCAAACCGCAATTTATTTAACTTAGACATTAAACAACAAAAGCTCATAGGAACACGTTCCTTCCCCTGAGCAAGAGCAATTTAGACTTTAATCGTTTTTGAGGGTAAATTATGAGTTCTTCCGATTGTTTTCTGAAAAACGACAGAATTAAAGACTCCCTGTGGAACTTAAAATGCTTATTCTGTGGCATCAAGCTGTCAGATGTTTTTGGCGCTAATTGGAACCTTTATTTTGAAGCTCACTTAGTTTTCTTCAGACACGTACAGTTATAATTAATTCGAAACCCACAATAATAAAAGTCCCTTTGTAAGACATCCGTGATAAATTTATATTAAAGAAAAACGACTAGTCGAAAATAGGAATAAAAGCCACTCACCAGATAAAACAGCAAAATAAAAGTGTTTCTTGTTGAGGTAGATGGTGTCATGATTAAAAGCAGGTTTTCTGAAGACAGAATTAAAGACTCCCTGTGGAACTTAAAATGCTTATTCTGTGGCATCAAGCTGTCAGATGTTTTTGGCGCTAATTGGAACCTTTATTTTGAAGCTCACTTAGTCTTCTTCAGACACGTACAGAGTTATAATTAATTCGAAACCCACAATAATAAAAGTCCCTTTGTAAGACATCCGTGATAAATTTATATTAAAGAAAAACGACTAGTCGAAAATAGGAATAAAAGCCACTCACCAGATAAAACAGCAAAATAAAAGTGTTTCTTGTTGAGGTAGATGGTGTCATGATTAAAAGCAGATGCAGATGCTGAGTGCTGCAGTCAAAAAAATGTGTCATTCTGTTTGGTGCCTTTATATTTAAACGCGTGGGGAGATCTAACCTCCAAGAGAGATCCAACTCTCGCGAGACAGAGTGAAGCTTCAAAAACAAGCCCAATATTTTTTTTGATGATTTATTATCATCAATATTATTTATTATCAGTTATTTATTACCAATAAATGAGCCTGGAACATATTAAACTGAAACTACTCTTTTATCTAAAAAGTAAAAACAGAAGTTATTTTACAAAAATCAAAGTGGGAACAGTACTCATCTCCAATCACCTGTGAGCAGAATAGGATTAGAGAGATGGAAAAGGAAAAGAACACAAGAGCTTCAAAGGGGAGCTGTAACAGTCACATGTTTATAGCCTAATAAAATATATTCAAACCAAATGTATTTACTGTATATATTTCTATAAGCCTACTTGTTTTTTTTATTACAGCCCGTGATAATACATTACAAAAACATTGTAAAAATAAAAAATTACCTTATAAAAGAAAGTCATCCCACTCCTCTATTACGTCTACTACCATCACTTGGATTACAGCGTCACGCTTCTTCTTTTTGAACGTGATGGGCGGAATATTGAGCAGAGTGTCAATCAATGCACTGGAGAATACGGCGAACATAAATGTAAAGAAATGAAGTTGCTTGTCAGATTTTCCTAACAAGCAACAATATTTTTTAAAATAAGCCCCAAAAACAGCAACCCGGGATTTTTTTCACGCAACTTTACAAAAATAAAGAAGCCCAAAGTCGCGTATAATAAGCGGACTTGGCAACTGTGGTGAGGAGGTGCCACAACTAACCTAAACTTAACTATAACTGATCAACAAATATAAAAAGCAACACGTCCATAGTAAGTGTACATTTAGAAGTTCATAATCTTTTACAACAAATAAAAGCTTTTCATTATGTGCATTCCTTACCTTTACACCTTTCACATTTAAAAGCATTAATTTAATAACTTGACACAGTAACCTGTAATGTGCATTTAAGCCTTTCAAGCTGTGCATAGTATAAATTTATATATGCATTTAGTTCATATGAAGTGAATTATTGTAACATTTTAATGTGCATTTAAATCTGTGAACACATTTGTATTTACAACTTGTATGTAGTATTGTGTTTAGCTTCACATTAAGAACTTACATTAATGTTTTATTGTTCAGTTAACACTAAGAGACTCTGTTAAAGCCAGATGATGCTTTTCTCATCCTTTTTAAGCTACAGAAGAAAAAATATTCAATTTCATTTATTTATATAAAATGTTACATTTTATGTTCAAGTTCACAAAACAAGCGAACATTACCATTAGTAGTCAGAAGTCAACAATTCACATTCATACAAAATGATTCATGTGTTCCATTATTACACATACAAAAAAAAAAACCGCTGTGCACATGCACTCATTTCAGTAAATCCAGAAAATCTCCTGGATGCAGAAACATTCATGTGCGGCTCCATTTTGTACGTAACTTTTGCAATCAGTCAAGAGTGTAATAGCAGATGTGGGGTTCTGGCCTCATTGGGTCTGAACGCTGAAAGCGATACCATGGCAAACTACATTTTGAAGCTGGTCAGAATGTGGGTGTCTCGATGCATTGGGCAAGGATGAATCCTAAAAAATATGAATGTTAATTAAAAGTTACCAAAAATACAGATCGGACACAAATCATCCATAGAAACCAATTGAGATGAACAGCTATGAACATATGAATGACATAAATGTTATATCTAATCTACTAATGAATCGCTTCCAGGCCTTTCCTTGATTTTCTTCTACACTATCATATGCGACACATATTTAATATTAGAAGATTTCAATGAAACAAACATTACAGATTTGACACACAAACTTTCCATGACAGCTTAAAGACAAACGTCTCAGGTTTGCATTCTGTTTTTGTGCATTTATTTTTTAATAATCTCTCTTCCCCTTTTGGCCCTTGCTTCCCCTGTTTAGTTCATTCTTTTTGTTGTGGTAGTTTCTGATTATTCTTTTGTTTGTCTTAGTGCTAGGTTGCCGTTTATTCCTCCTGTGTTCCACCTGCATCTTGTTCATCACCTGTTCTGTTCGGTGTATTTAAACCCTCTGTTTGTTTCAGTCCATTGTCTGTTCTTCTGTCATCGGAGCAAGGAGGATCTAATGGCAACACTACTTATTAATCCAAAATCGAAATATCAAACCCGCAGAAATGTTGAGGTGAAAAATAAACATGCAGCAATTCAAGTGTGCATAGGAAAGGACATTTTCAAAGGAATTTTCAAAGGAAAATCCTCAGATTTCTAAATAAGATTAGATTTTTTTGTTTGTTTGGTTGTTTCAGGGTTTCCTGGGAAACTACATTTTCAGATTATCTGATACCTGATTTAAAACCACTTTAGCCATTAAAGCAGGTTCATTACAAAACAGACATTAGCAGTAATAAAATACATATTATAAACTCTACAGATTTCATAAGAAGTGATCTTGAAATGCCATTAAGAATTGACAAACTGCCAAATATAAATATGTAGAAGGGGCAATAGTTAAAGGGTTAGTTCACCCAAAAATGAAAATTACCCCATGGTTTACTTACCCTCAAGCCATCCTAGATGTATATGACTTTCTTCTTTCAGACGAATACAATCGGAGTTCTATTAAAAAAACATCCTGGCTCTTCCAAGCTTTATAATGGGAGTGGATGGGTAGCCCAAAATTTGAAGTCCAAAAAATTGAACCAGTTCATTATAAAAGAAGTCCACACGGCTCCGGGGGGGTTAATAAAAGCCTCCCGAAGCGAAGCGATGCCTTTGTGTAAGAAAAATATCCATATTTACAACTTTATAAACCTTAATCTCTAACTTCCACTAACTGTCGTACGTCGTACGTTCACGAGAGTGGCGTCCAGCGGATGACGTAGGCGTAGCATAAACTCCGGTGAGAATATGCTAGTCTCGCGAGAAACAAGTTTTGTTTACAGCGAAGGAAAACCAGTGTCCTCTTGGCTTATATTGAAATCCTCCGACATTTTTCTTTACAAACTACTAATTCATGACCAGTGTTTTGCTCTCTCCTCTGCGCTTCCACGTTCGTCACCGCGTTCCTCACCGCGTTTGCCTACATGCTACGTCATCCACTGGACGCCACTCTCTCGTGAATGCGTGTATGACAGTTAGCAGAAGTTAGATAGATAACTCCGATTGTATTCGTCTGAAAGAATAATGTCATATACACCTAGGATGGCTTGAAGGTGAGTAAATCATGGGGTAATTTTCATTTTTGGGTGAACTATCCCTTTAAACACCTGGACTGGGTTCCCCTATAATGTCTCACCAGTTCATGGTCAAACCAGGATAAGGCTGACCCTCCCATAGCCGCTGGTTTTGCCATGGAGCCCCGCAGATACAGACTGCTCATCTGAGAGCCAGAGTTCAGGGTGGGATTGGACCATCCGGACAAACAGTGCTTCAAAATTCATATTTGCATGTTTAAGGTTTTGAGAATAACATTTATCAAGAAAACTACAAGTTAAAGGTCTAAATACTACTAAATATTCAAAGTACTAAAACTGTGAGCTAGCCATTAACAAAGCTGTCACACACATTATTAGTCAATGCGATAATCTTAAAAGTAAAATATCACCAAAATAATTGGTCTGCTCGATATATTTCACTCGAGAAATCCGTGTTAGTGCTGATTTGACTATTTGAAACTCACTGAGGGCAAACCCAGGCTGTCAGAGGCATCAAAACTGCAGCGGCGATGGGCTTTGTATTTGTACGCTGGCAGCAGAGTTGAGCGAGGAATACTGACCCTGAAACAAATGTATAGAGATTGACAGAGATGACACGGATACTCAAAAACGGTCACTCAATCACAGACCAAATAAAATAAAATAAACAGAGCTAAGATATTGGAAACTGCAATCTTCTGACCTGTAATGTCTATGGATCCTCTGAACTATTTTATATTGGACTGGCATGGCACAGTCTAAAATAAACATTTTGTTTGAAATTATATAAAATGTATTTTTCTCTCATGCTCAAAGAGGCTGCATTTATTTGATCAAAAATACCGTAAAAACAGTAATATTGTGAAATATTTTTTACAATTTAAAAAATTGTTTTCTACTTGAATATGTTTTGAAATGTAATTTATTTCTGTGATGCAAAGCTGAAATTTCAGCATCATTACTCCAGTCTTCAGTGTCACATGATCCTTCAGAAATCATTCTAATATGCTGATTCACTGCTCACAGTATGTTTAATGCATCCTCTCCCCCCCCAAACTTCTGAAATGCAATGTATGAATAAGTGGGCACTAACAAAACCATATTAAACAGTTTGACATATGCACCTGATTAAAGCAGGCTCTCATTCAGTATAAGGGTGTTCAGATTTGGGCATCTTGCACACTGGACAGGCGGCCTGTGCATCCAGCGGCGCCACAAACAGTCAACTGTTTATTATGTAGCAGAATGTGCCTGTGGACCAAAGGCAAAGGGAAAATTAAGAGAATTATCTGGTACACTCATGACGTCAAAGCGATGTCACGCCAACCCAAATCTGCCGATCTCTTACACTGATGCGTGTCTGCAGGTGTCTGCGGCTCTTCACTGCCAAGCGTGGAAGATGCAAGATCAGCAACAGATGGAAATCTGTGGGAAAAAAAGAAAAAAGCATTTGCACGATTAAAACATCTTTCGACATCTTGCAGAATTAAGCATACGATGCATGAGACATAACAGATTTAAGCAACAGACTCCCATGCGTTCACCACGGTTAAGGGACATCAAAAGAAAGAACGAAGGTAACCTTCACTGCTTTATACAAGAACTCATTATCTACCAGGTTTTATTGTGTAACAAATGACAAAGAAAGAGACCGACCCTGATAACAAGCTGTGGACGCACTCGTCTCGATTGGTCTGATGGAAGAAGAACTGCTCCGAACGATCTTCAAGAGAGCTTTCAGCATCCAGTAGGCCTAAAGAGAAATTAAACGGTAACCTTCAGGTTTCCAAAAAAGCACCTGGATGGAAACTGCGGTGTATTCCATTTATGCAAATTAAAAAAATTAATCTGGTACTCTTGAAATTAAAACACTGGTTAAACAGTAGCAGATGGGGATTTCTTTCTGTGTAGGTGCTTTTTCACTTCTTTGGAAATCATTATAAACCATCAGATCTCCATTAGATTTTGTACACTTTGTTTCTCTACTGTTTACTGGTTACCTGGCGCCATCTAGCAAATTTGACTCAAGCTGACTAAAGGTCAATTCACGCCGCACAGACAAACGGAAACAAACACGTTTACACCTGTCGGCACTATCAGTGTTCGACAGTGTTTTGTCTTGACAGTTATTTTTCATAAAATTCCTTAGACGAATAGTCTCCATCAGTTGACTAACGGTCGAGTGCATCAGTGTTCAAGTTCACACACCTGGTCACAGGGGGTGCGAGCTACAGATTTGGGCAGCATCAGTCTCACAGATCTGCTCTGCCCCTTCCAGCGACTGTTCGCTGCGTCTTCCAGTAGTGTGCTGTTGGTGCTCAGTTCTGCGCTTTGGCTGGATTTGGGTTTATGGTGGTCCAGTGTGGGGTCTTCACAATCTCTAGAATGCTGTTCGTCTGAAGATACAAAGACATTTTATCAGCAAGTATTATTGGTCCAACATATACATGGTCAGTGTTTCATATATTTACAAGTCAGCTGATAGAAAATCAACACAGTATGTCAAAGACGAAAAGTTTAAGAGCTTTAAAAATATTTTTTCCTACATTAGCATCCGTCTTGTTTAATCATACTATTTCTGAGCAAAAAACAATGACTATCATACATTTTACCATGATTTACAGAAGACACCCACTAAAATGTAATTCAGTGTAACAATAGTTTATATACCAAAAATTTTAGAGCAAGAATCATTAGATGACATTAAGCATCACAGCGCAGCCTCCAAAAATGAATTCATTGTAATTTTAAGTCCTTACCAATCTTAGCCACTATCATTCAAAGCTCTAGATTAACCCGTTTGTCTGCAAAGGCGTTTTTAATAATTTAAAACAGAGTATGATCAAGCTTTCTTTTATATATTTTAATAAGTACAGGTCAGAATAAGTATGTTGTTTCACTTTTACATAAATATATCTGATACACTGAATAACGATGGAACATTATTTCACTCATATTTTGACATTTTCACAAAAGTTATTTTAAACATTAAATTAGCCACTGTACTTGGTTTAATATGCTTTTATATTTTATGAATATGAAGCTATTTTATGAAGCTTTTATGAATGTAATTTGATGGGACGTCTTGTCTTTGACCCCCTCTCTCTATATATATAAACTAAATAACGTTAAGTTACACCGCAAGACGTGTATGAACACTAATGGTATATAGCAAATGTTACATAATTAATTCAAAAGTAGATTATCATACAGTTATAAAGTTGTAAACACCACTTCACTGTGCATTGAACACGTCTTTAAAGACCTCACAGCATTAATTTGTATATTCTGACCGGATTTTTTGAAGGTTTTCGCTGCTGTTTTTGGTGTCGATAGTGAAGCTTCAGCACGCGGCGGCTGCGCTCCGTTAAAGGCGCTCGATGCGGTCGGCTTTCTTCGCACACCGAGCTGTGACTTTTGTCCACCTTATCCGGACACGAGAGTGTCAGCTGACGCAGTGTGTCAGTTTGTTTCTCGAGTTTATCCAGTAAATATTTGTTCTGCTTTCGCAGAACGTCGATCTGCGCGAACTCAGCCATTCCGTCGCCATAGCAACGAGTTAACCACACGAATCAGACGCGGATCAAACTAAACACACAAAACGTGTGTTTACGCCTTACATCTTTGGTAGCTAAATATTGGTTTATTTAAGCACGTTGTGTAAATTATGTAAAAAAAATGAAAGAACAAGAGACTGTACATTTCCGCCACGAGAGTAAAACGGCCGAGAATCAAACAGTACACAGAAAACTCTTATTGGCTCCAAACATTTCCCACAATGCATCTGTGTGATGACCACTGGGTCTGTTTAAAGGGACAAGCACCTCTTTCTTTTTAATTAGATTGCCGTTCAAAAGTTTGGGGTCAGTAAGATTTTTAATGTTTTTTAATGAAATCTCTTATGCTCATCAATTTTTATTTATTTGATCAAAGATACTGAAAGAAAACAGTAATATTGTGGAATATTATTGCAATTTCTAATATTGGTTTCCTATTTTAATATACTTTAATATGTAATTTATTCCTGTGAAGCAAAGCTGAATTTTCAGCATCATTACTCCAGTCTTCAGTGTCACATGATCCTTCAGAAATCATTCTAATATGATGATTTATTATCAGTGTTCAAACTGTTGTGCTGCTTAATATTTTTTTGAAACCTGTGATACTTTTTTCTTTGATTCTTTGATGAATAAAAAGTAAAAAAGAACAGGATCAAAACAGAAATCTTTTCTAACAATATAAGTCTTTACTATCACTTTTTTATCCATTCAACACATCCTTGCTGAATGAAAGTATTAATTTCTTTAAAAAAGAAAAGAAAAGGAAAAAAAATTACTGACCCCAAACTTTTGAATAGTGTAGCCTATATTTTAACAAAATGTATATTTTGAAAAAACACTGTTCATTTTGAACTATTGAAATCCTGAATCCTGAAAAAAGTAGCTATCACAGGTCCCAAAAAGAGCACAACTGTTTTCAACACTGATTATAAATCAGCATATTAGAATAATTTCTGAAGGAAGCAATGATTTCTAATAATGTTGAAAATTCAGCAGGAAAACAATACTTTGTAAAAAAATCTATTCCAATAGGAAATTGTTATATCTAATTGTAATTTTGTTTTCAAAATGTACATTTTTACTGTATTTTTAAGCACATAAATGCAGGCTTGGTGAGCATAAAAATCTTCATTAAAAATGTTTAAAAATCATAATAGATCGAAACGTATAATACACACACACACACAACAAAATATTATGATTTAAAACATTAAAAAACGTTAAAAACATTAATATAGCTATACATATATATATATATATATATATAAAACATAAATATATATATACATGTATAAACACATCAAAGAATTTGGTTATCAAAATTACCCCGGTACGCTTTAAATCTCTCAAATGAATTGACATGTATGTGTAGGCTACATGTGCCCATTCATCTAGTGTTTTGATCCGAGGCGTTCAGCTGGACTGTCTCAGAGCTGTCCGGACATAATGGCAGTAATCAAAGCCCAGCATGCGAGCGCTGGTGAGGAGGACAGTAATGATATGGACGCTGTCCCGCAGCGCAGAGCACACTAGTATCTCTTCATATTCAGAGCACGTATCTAATGTCTTCAGAGCTGTCCAGGCAAGTGCAATGTCATTAGACTGACCACTGCACTGTTGTGTTGCATCCCATTACCGTTAAACAGCGCTGGTCGTGGAGTCGGGTCACCCCTAACCGTCCCTATAATTTCTCGCTTCACAGTCTGTGCTGTGGACAATTAATGCGTGCTGCTTGAATACTTCATAGCTCATTAATGAGGGATCGTTTATCACGGCTAAAGGAAGAAAAACAAACATGTGGACAAGATGCAAATATTAGAGTAGGGTCTAAGAAAACAGTTAGAGAATTATATTTAAGCTGTTCTGTTATTTGGACGTGGATTTGTGTAACGTTATTAAATTTTCCAACAGATGGCAGTATTTGGCAAATTAAAATTGGGCTGTTATGCCATGCCAATTGCTAAAAATGTTGATGTGTGATGAGAAATATATCAAATTAATATTTTGAGCTGCATGCAAGGTTGTAAAACTTGTAGTTGTATAAATGACAGGCTGAAATTCAGATTTTCCTACAAAAAAAGTATATGTGAATATGCTGCAAAGTAAATAAATAA
>NW_015642820.1:1322514-1327522 GCF_001515625.1 Sinocyclocheilus rhinocerous
GTGCTGCTTGAATACTTCATAGCTCATTAATGAGGGATCGTTTATCACGGCTAAAGGAAGAAAAACAAACATGTGGACAAGATGCAAATAGTAGAATAGGGTCTAAGAAAACAGTTAGAGAATTATATTTAAGCTGTTCTGTTATTTGGACGTGGATTTGTGTAACGTTATTAAATTTTCCAACAGATGGCAGTATTTGGCAAATTAAAATTGGGCTGTTATGCCATGCCAATTGCTAAAAATGTTGATGTGTGATGAGAAATATATCAAATTAATATTTTGAGCTGCATGCAAGGTTGTAAAACTTGTAGTTGTATAAATGACAGGCTGAAATTCAGATTTTCCTACAAAAAAAGTATATGTGAATATGCTGCAAAGTAAATAAATAAATAATACAACATATAAGTAAATATATTGTCAAATTTTTTCAATATATAAAAAGCATTATTCTGTAGCCTGTATTTTCAGTATACATTGAATGGTTTAATATATTAATTGTTAATATGTAAGGAAATATATTTTCTTAGAACGCATGCTCACATATTTAAGATGAATTTAAAGGCGAAGCATTTTAACAGAAAAAAAGTATATAGCATGAAAATGTGAACTTGTCAGAGTGAAAAATCCTGATAAACAGTCGAGTCAAAGCGATAAGATCAGCCGAGGTGGTTTCTGTAGAACAGGCATCCTGATATTGAACAGGCTGATAAAAGAGCACTTTTGGGTCGATTGTTTCTGCAGTGTGCCAGATAGAGGGTGCGTGTTATTAAGATAAAACGGATTAGCCGGGTAGATGAAAAGTCTCAAGCAAAGACTAGTGCTGTTGAATATAGCAAGAATGACGAGCTCAGGGCAACAAGGTCTGGAGGAATGATCAAAATCATTTCACTGGTGTATAAAACAACAGTAAAGTGACTGTAATGATGCTAAAGAAAAATCCACAATATGTATTTTCTGGAGAGTGGTCAACCTCTACACAAGGGAATTCACGCACTTCCTCGCATTGCCTTGGTAACATGGGCAGTAATAACAGGTTAGCAGGCGCTTGAAGTACAGCATAATTATTTTGTTGTGCATGTGATTAAAAGTGCTACCGCAAGGCACTTTTGGGAAGTGCAGCTTAGTGGTTAAAGATCTTGGCTAATAACCCGAGTGTTGTGGGTTTAGACCCTGAAACCTTGAGCAAAGCACTTTGTTGTACAAGGAAAATTGGAGTCACTTTGGATAAGAAAGATTCTGCTAAACGGCTAAATCTTTCTCAGAGAAATTTTCTGAAATAAAAAGATCAGACATATTTCACTTTTTTTTTTTTTTACTAAGTTTTACTGTTCAAAGTGCAAGTGAGTGTGTTTATTTATTTATTTGCTTTGTATACTATAACAGGTGGCTGGAGAGGCTGAAAAATAAGAGGATTTAATTTTTCTATTTTATTGTGCACCAATAAAACGTTCACAATCTGACCAAATTAAAGGAAGAGTTCACCCAAAAATAACCATTTGCTGAAAATGTACTCACCCTCAGGCCATCCAAAATGTCAGTGAGTTTGTTTCTTCATCAGAATATAGATACATCTAACTATGTATCATGTGCTAGCAATGGTTTGAAGTTAAAAATGTCTTAATGCTGGATTTGTTTCGTACAAACATGCATCTGTTCACTTCACAAGACGTTAACTGATAAACTGGAGTGGTGTGGATTACTTGTGGATTGTAAATAGGGTTCATTTTGATTTGATGTTGACTTGGAACATTGTTCTTCAGAGTGTTTTGGCCACTAAGCTTTGAGATTTAAGCAGTAGGATTAGATTTAAGACCAAGGCTAGTATAAAGGTTTCAAGAGATTATTCATGAGCTAATTGGCCAAACAAAAAAGTTATGTTTCGATTACAGGCTGTACTGTGACTGATGGCCTCGTGCCGTCTCCTTGTTTTGCACCTTCTGTTCCTTGTCTGATGAGTTCAATTCGAGCAGTAAATCTCCTGAAGGGAACACAGCAGTCAATCAGCAGTGAAATGAGTGTGTGGTGACCACACCATGACCGAGGCCCATGAATCTGCCAAGAACGGCTTGCACTAAAGACAGACGTCTTCAGCATTCGTGTCGCTCACCTCCAGCATACAATCCCTTATCTTTAACTTAAGCCATCAAGTCTGATTTGTGATGATTTGTTACGGTAATTTGACACATTTTTGCATATGTTTACCTAATAGGGAAATGCATTTTGATTACGTGAAACAAACAGGCTCATTTGAACATAAATTTGGAGGAAATCATTTAAGGTTCCAAAAGACGGTTTTTGCAATGATGCCATAGAAGAAGCATTTTGGTTTCCCAAAGAACCATTCAGTGAACAGTTGTTGTTTTTTTTCTTAGTGTGAAGAACATTTTAATGATCTAAATAAACTTTTTCCACTGTATAGGACTTTTTGTTCAATGGAAAGTTTCCATGGATGTTAAAGGTTCTATATGGAGTCATCTGTGTATTTTTAAGAGTGTAAAAAATGCATATATAAATTGAAACCATAATCTACGTTTTCTTTTAAAGTGCATGCAGGGTTATGTGCTGGTTTAATAGGGGTCTTAGGGGTTTGTTCAAATCTCTAACCCTAAATATGAAACTTTATTGGATTAATAATCCTGCATCATTTGTGCTACAGACATGATCTTTTTCTTTTTGCCTGGCGGATGATAAAATACATACAGTAAAGCAAGACATCCGATGTGAATAGGGTAAAAAATATAAATCTTCCCCAGTTGATCGTGTATCTTAAGAATTGCAAACATTTTTAACAAGTTTTATGAAATGTTTTGTTTAAATATGAATTAAATATGCACTAATTTGCATACATTTCCAGAGCAGTAATATTAACATTGGTTAAAGTATGTTTCAAAATTCTTGTTTCATTTTGTTGACATATCAGAGTTAAATCTCCATAAATCAGTACATACGGTCAACAGCCAAAAATAATAAAACAAAATAATAAAATAAAATGATATATGAACAAACCCTTTTGAAAAAAACCTCTAGAATATAGAGATAAAACCATAAAGTTTGGTGTATGTACTGCTGAAGTGCAAAGACTCATTCTTTAAACTACATATTCTAACTGAAATCTACAGATGCAAATAAAGTGCAATGAAATAAACACTTAAAAGTGTATTTTGGATGTTTTTTTCACTAGTCTGAAACAATACATTATTAAAAGCCAAATAGCCCAAAATCTCCAAACTGACCAGTGCATGAAAACACAATGTTTTTACCTGCAGTGTCTTGCCTTACATTAAACTCAAACCACTTTACGGTTGTGAGGTTTACACAAGCACAATTTCTTCAGAAAATGTCAAGATCTAGTTGGATTGTTGCCATTTAAAGAGCATTTGCCTGAGTGTTGACCTTAATATATGCTGCTGTGCGGCAGTGATTTCCTGGAACCAAGATGCATGTTTATTAAATGTAAAATCAGCAGAATTTCCAAGCGCTATCGTGCGCCTTTGCACTTTAATCTTATGCAGCACATTGAACTCTCTTATTAAAATGAAACCTCTCCTGCATATAGGCTTTAATGTGAAGTCGTGCTTCTACCTCTGAGTTGTAGCTGATACGTGAAATTGCGGCCTCTAATGTGACACGAAGCAAAGACGAATGCTCTTGGTCTCAGACGTCTGCTTGCACTTATTACTGGCTTCATGGCTTGTCATCTGAATGCTCAGGCACCTGGGAGCAGACTGAGGACTCGGCTCTTCTTAGCAAAACGTGTCTAATTGTGTACTGGTTCAGGGAGAACAAATTCAGTCATTAGAGATTTATTTGCCATGCTGGGTAAGACTGGGGATTGAGTACGCTCAGGTAAATACTTCACTGTCTCAATGATTAGGAACATAGAAAAACAAGCTTTGAAAGCTTTTTAAATTAAGCTGTTAAGGTGAAACAGCAGCTTAGCTAATATTTTCTAAAAGCCCATTATTTAAATGAGCTTTCTGCTGATGAACTAATATTTATTGCAATGGTATTTTGTTCTCTGAGCAGTCTTGTTGTTAATATTACATTATGTTGGGTTTTTTACTACGACAAATGTTGATATTAATTGTTCAAAAATTAATATTTCACTTTTGCTAAAGCTTTTAATTGCTTTTTATTTATTATTTATTTGAGGCAAGATTGCATTCAGAATTAGACACAATTAGGCTGATGATACACAGGGCAACGTTTTGAGCAGTGTTGCAGGGCAACTTTGGGCAATGTTGCGAACAAAGTATCCAGATAGAAATGTGAAACCGTGCTCAAAAAAAGTTGCCTGGCAAAATTTCTCAAAAAGTTGCCCCATGCTTCAGAAGTGGACATTCGACCGAGACTGCCTTGCTCTCAGTTGTTGAAGCCCTAAGACTGGCAAGAGCGGCTTCCAAATCTTCTATACTTATCTTGCTGGATCTGTCCGCTGCTTTTGATATGGTGAACCACCAGATTCTCATTTTTGGAAAGTTTCCGGAAATTTTCCACCCCTTTGCAACCCTAGGCTGGACTATTGCAATGCTCTCTTGGCAGGTCTTCCAGCCACTTCTATCAAACCTCTACAATTAATCCAAAATGCCACTGCAAGATTAATCTTTAATGAGCCGAAAAGACGTCACACCTCTGTTCATCAATTCACACTGGCTACCAATAACTGCTCGCATAAAATTCAAGGCATTAATGTTTGCCTACAAAACCACCACTGGCTCCCATTTACCTAAATTCATTACTTCAGAGTTATGAGTTGCAAAAAGGTGGAAAATTTCCAGTATATTTCGGAAATATTCGGAAACTTTCCAGGATTTTTTTTTTTATATTCCAGGGATTTTTGGAAAGTTTCCGGAAATTTTCCATCAGCCTTATGGTATTTAATGCTAATTAAATCAAGTCTCACCCCATAATTTTCTCATATCCAGAGGTGTAGAGTACCTAAAAACCATACTTGAGTAAAAGTACAGATACCTTACAGTGAAAATTACTCCACTACACGTTACAAGTC
>NW_015642820.1:1327738-1340499 GCF_001515625.1 Sinocyclocheilus rhinocerous
TTTATTTTCTAAAACTAAAATAAAACTGAACACCTCAAAATTACAAACCAAACAATATCTTTCAAAAAGTATCTTCAGTATAATGGATAAATAAAATAATGTTAAGTAAAATTAAAAAGCCGAAGCCTTCTTGCAGTGGATGTGCTGGTTTGGGCTGCAGTCATGTCCTCATCTCATATATAAAACACCTCTGATTCACAAATACTTGCTAAGGAACTCGCATTCACATAAAGTAGCCTTGTTGACAAGTTTGGGTGAGTAAGGGCAAAACGCAGTACTTTCAGTGACCTGTGGCAGGCAGTATCACGTCTTTTGTAGCAGAAATAAACTGCCGCAGAAAAAGCTAGGTCCATGCAAAATGTAATGTGTAACTGCAACACTCATTTCAAATGTAGTGAATTAAAGAGTAAAAGTTGCTAATATCTTTGATACTCAGTACAACTACAAAGTACACAAAAAGATACTCAAGTACAGTAACTAAGTACATTTACTCCAATACTTTACACCTCTGCTCGTATCAAATGTGCCGTTTTATTTTGAAATACATATTGTCAGTTAAATGTGTTGTGATGGTAATTCACATTGATTTTAAAGCTGAAATATGTCCTTTCTGCACTATATTGCTGTCCTAAAATGCAAACGATTAGTGCACAGGCAAACTAGGATTAGAGGTTTGTTCTAACCACAAACCGTAAAGGAATAGTTCACCCAAAATGAAAGTTTGCTCATGCTCAGGTCATCTAAGATGTAGATGAATTTGTTTCTTCATCATATCTGGAGAAATTTAGCATTCCATCACTTGCTCACCAATGGATCCTCTGCAGTGAATGGGTGCCGTCAGAATGAGAGTCCAAAAACATCATGATAATCCACAAGTAGTCCACACCACTCCAGTTCATCAGTTAACATCTCGCGAAGCGAAAACTGCTGCATGTTTGTAATAAACAAATCCATCATTGAGGCTTTTTCACTTTAACCTGATGCTTTTGGCCAAAATAGCTGTCAATAATCCATAATAAAGCTTCCTGGAGCGCTGCTTTGAAACTATTGTATCATAAAGCACTACTAGATGAATAAAAGTGACTTAGCAGCAGAGCGAAACTATGAATAAATTTGACAGGAAAATCTACTTTGTGTTCAACAAACTCATCTTGTATCATATGTCGAGATCAGCCTGCAGAGCTTCATCATCTTTAATGGGCACCTGTAATTAGCAGCCATTCACCCATGTTCCCTATTGTGAGCGAAAGGTTGTTCTCATTCTATTCTGGTCTCTAGCATTTATCTCTCGACTTGTGTTATGATGAGCTAACTGATATGGACAGCTGGGCAGTTCTGCACCAGTGCTGATCGCTGCCACCGGTGGCTCTCGCTTTCTCTAATATCAGCTAATTACAGTGGTTAATCAGGCTGGTAATGAGTATGGGCACCATGCCATTTCAATCTGACACCGGTGGGAGTGAAGCTCACTTCCCTGCCAAGCTGATGTCAGTTCCTGCCAGCTCCCCTGACTGCACTGCCATCTTCAGTCCACCTGGCCTGTGAATAATGAGAGGCCAGCGGACATTAACCTGTGTGCTCCTCTTCCAGATTTGGACTACATTTAACAGATGCTGGGAGGTGAAATAAAGACGGCTAATAAATATGAGCTTTGGTATTTTTACTGTTATACTATTAACAAACCACTAACCCTAAGCATTCAACTTTAGCTTGTAACTTGAATTTAGAGCAACTAAATAGCAGCATCATAGCAATGTGCTAAAACCACCGAGAACACTTTAGCAACCACATAGCGATCCACTCAGGGCATTGCTATCCAGATGCTAAGGTGTTCTTAGGGGTTTTAGCACATTGCTAGGTCGTTGCAGCCACCTTAGCATCTTAGCAACCGCATAAAAATGCCATGAGTTTTGCACAGGGAAATATCGCTCATGTTTTCATGTTAAACCCAGTCAAATGTAATTAGTTAGCGAAATCACCATCAGGTGGCACAAAGGGACAGTTGACAACACAGCAACACAGCTGGAATTGTAACATTTTCACTTGTAAATAAATAAAGTAGGGTAGCGGTCAAACAATTATCAGCCAGTATTTAGATGACCTTTTTTTAATATTTAGATTACATTTAAAGAGGTGTGCATTATGCCACAACAAATAAAACTAGAAAAGGTGGATTATTATTAATTATATAAGCCTAGTTCTAACACATATTTTGGTACTATTGTCACAATGTCACAAATGAAAGGGTTGAAACCTACATTAAATAATTAGCTGATGTATTTCAGCAGGTCATGCATACTTATTCATTATCTGTCCTTTTTTTTGATACATCTATTCCCGAATACACAGCCCTGCTCATGACATGCCGAAAAATATAATGTCCATAACTTAAGAAACTGTTGATCACTTTTTATTAAATAATTCTGTTGTATTAATCAAAACTTGTTTATAATAACTAATGATAATAATGAACTAAAATGATGTATCTTGTGTATAGTAATATAAAACCAGTGTGTGTGAATTACAATTAATATAGACTTATATATATATATGTAAATCTTAAAGTGCAATTGTTAATTGAATATATCATTTTAAATATATATATAATTTCATAGGACATATATACTTTATATAAACATTTATTGATACCATCCATCTGTCCCTCTTCCAAAGCCCCTCTTGATTTCTCCTCAAACCACCAGCATCAGGCACAAATAGCATCTCGATCGCCCCTCCTCCTTTACATCCCTCCCTCTCTCTTCCTCTTTTCTGCATCTCCCTCACTCCGTCAGTCAGTCAGAGGAACATCAGCACAGACAGCCGCTCCGACATCCAGCTGTCCGGACGCTGATTCATTTCACCACACACCAGCTCTGGGTGCAAACTCAGAAGGGGTGTTTGGGAAATTGAAAGGCGTCCTACCTGGGCCAACAAGGACTCCATCATCAGAGAGGTACGGCTTCGCATATTCTACAGTATAAGGGTGTTTTGTGTTGGAATAGTTTCTCTGTAGTTTACAGGTGGAGTTATGTGCTGTTTCTAAAGATGGATGCAAACAGTTGGACTTTTTAATGAATACTTCTCCATTGAGTTTGCACATGACTTATTCTTGTTGTACGTGATTTAGAGTAATGCATGCAGCTTCTTGTCTGTTGCTTCATGATTTTTCTCAACTAGATCGTTTGATCCAAGGAAATCACTGCATGCGACTCTGTTATAAGCTATAATTTATCTCTCTAAGAGAAAGAAACGTCTAATTTTCTTAATGCATACATGCAAATGAACTGTAGTTTTAGGAGTCAGTGGTTTGGAGAGATACTGGTCTACATGTCAAGTGATACATGAAAATGATAAATGAAAATATAGTATGCATTCATGAAATTTAAACTATTTAAAACAGCTTTAAACAGTTTATCATTAATAAATGTGAATAATATTTGCACTTAAAAAATTTACCTTATTATGTGAAATTGTGTGGTTTGGTTGATGTGAAACACAATTTATTGATATGGGCAGATACATAATATTTGGGAGGGAAATTATGTACTATGCTATATAATACTATATAAATATGTTTCATAGTATCAAAAATATGAAAAAAAACCCAAACATATTGTATAGTATAGTTTAATGCAAATAGTAGTTTAATTGCATGTCTCTAATAATGATTTAGTGCATACACACTGTCATTTATTTGTTTGCATTTATCAATATGGTTAATAAAAATCCAATGCAAACATATCATTTTTGCCTTATGCACACTAACTGACAGCTTTAAAACTAATGTCACAAAAAACTCATTATAAAAGCTATACTCATTTCTGGATGAGCCTGTTTTCTGTGATTGTTGTTTTGCCTTCAGACATCAAATGAGTCAGGAAATTAATATTTTTACAGGAAATTTATCAGCACTTTCCAGCTTCCAAGACACAGAAAAAGTGCTGGCGCCAATATGAGGCCAAACCCCATTTCTGAAACCCGTCAGGTTTCCACAGATTAAATACGTTTTATGATGTGATGGGGTAGGAGACACCTCGAGAATGCTTCATATGTAGCCTTGTCTGGATTTAACCATCATTAAAAATTGAACAAGAACAAAGCTGTTGCTCTTTCTGAGTGCTTTAACTACATTAACTTTTTCTATCGGCTACATTAACTGCCTCATGTGTTGGTTGCCTAATATGATCAAGTCAATACGAAATCAAATGGTCCTATTTACTTTCCTAATATGCATTCTTAGTCCTGTTGTTAACATTCATCGCTGCAGGCTATTCCAACCCGATCTTTTAGCCCATGTCACGTGCAGCGTGCATGCTATTAGATGCTATTAGCCAAAAATCTGGTATTGTTGTTGCTATAGTAAACTCGCATTCTGATTTGCATTATTCTTACAGTAAAAAGCATACTCTAACTGATGGAAGACAGTTTCCGCGGGATCAAAACATTTAAATAAATAAATAAAGTAATTAATTAAAAAGGTAATTGCGAGTTTTTAACACACAACTCGGGCATTTTTCTTGCGTTCTGAGAGAGAGAGAGAGAGAGAGGAATTACAAACTCCGACTTTTATTCTCAGAATTCCGAGTTTACAATTATTGTTATTATTATTATTATTATTATTATTATTATTATTTCCACGACAGACTAAAAAAACAAAAAGGAAATTACGATTTTTTTAAATTTTTTAAATCGTAATTTTTTAAAATCTCACAATTCCGAGTTTATATAGCCTACAGTTTGATTTTCCCCCCCTCAGAATTGCAAGAAAAGAAAGAGAGAAAAAAGTCGGAAATGTGAGAAAAAAAGTAAAAAAGTTTTATTTTTTCTTATCCCGTGGCGGAAACGTATCCGCCCGTTTCCGCAACTGAAAAAAAAAAAAAAAAAAAAAAAAAAAAAAATAAATAAAGTAATTAATTAAAAAGGTAATTGCGAGTTTTTAACACACAACTCGGGCATTTTTCTTGCGTTCTGAGAGAGAGAGAGAGAGAGAGAAATTACAAACTCCGACTTTTCTTCTCAGAATTCCGAGTTTACAATTATTGTTATTATTATTATTATTATTATTATTATTATTTCCACGACAGACTAAAAAAACAAAAAGGAAATTACGATTTTTTTAAATCTCAAAACTCGTAATTTTTTAAAATCTCACAATTCCGAGTTTATATAGCCTACAGTTTGATTTTCCCCCCCTCAGAATTGCAAGAAAAGAAAGAGAGAAAAAAGTCGGAAATGTGAGAAAAAAAGTAAAAAAGTTTTATTTTTTCTTATCCCGTGGCGGAAACGTATCCGCCCGTTTCCGCAACTGAAAAAAAAAAAAAAAAAAAAAAAAAAAAAAAAAAAACTTTTTTTTCTCAGAATTGCGAGTTTATATCATGCACTTCTGACTTTTTTTCACCGAATTGTGAGATTAAACTCGCAATTGCGAGTTATAAAGTCAGAATTTTGAGATATAAACTCGCAAGTCTGAGAACATATCAGTCTTTTCCCCCCCTCAAAATTGGACTTTAACTCGCAATTTATATCACGCAATTCTGAAGAGTTTCTATCTCACAATTCTGTGAAAAAAAAGTCAGAATTGTGACATAAAAAGTCGCAATTACCTTTTATTTTGAATTTTTTATTCCGTGGCGGAAACGGGCTTCCATAGAAACGGCCTTCCATATGGGCAATCAAATCAATCGACGTATTAAAATTTAAGTCCCGCCCCCTTTTCATATTGAATGTGTCGTTTAATTTATAAATTCATCATTATACTATCAAAATAAATGGGTTTTGAATGATAATTCGCGTTGATTTTAAAGGTGAAAAGTGTCATTTATTCGACCTCTAGATTTTTCTGTGTAAGTGCAATCTTTTTTTTTTTAAACAAGAAAATGTCATGGTAATTCATTGGTAAAACTATGTATTTCGGGTGACTTTTAAACATTATTTAAAATGTGTATACATATCTCTCTCATTCAGTATCTACACCGCCTCCACATTTGAAAAAAATCAATGTTTTTGGAGGCAAAAGTCGAAAACAGGATGCACTGATGCTCCACCTGCGGCTCTCTGTCACTCTCGTCCCTCTCCACCAACACTTCAATACTCTGTCCCACAGCTCCAAGAATGGGAAAATCAGAGAGCCAAATGGATATCATGGAGAAGAGCACTAAACCGAGGAAGCATCGCTGGACTGTAGTGGAGATCGGACTGTCTGTTACTGTGCTTCTGATGAGCTGCGCTCTGGCTGGACTCATAGTGCTCTACACTTCAGCTCTGAGAGGTGGGCATTTCTGCTGCAGATCAGGAGAGTCTTTTGAATGCTATTCTTTCAATCCCCTCAAAAGACACAAACATGTTCAAGATCTTTGTAATACATTAAGAAATAACTTGCATTTAATTGCATTTATTTATAGCCCACGTGGTGCAGCTTCTAGAAAACCAGAAAAATGTAATTAATATTAATTATTTAATATACTTTATATATATAATATAAATATAATTATTTAAGTTTAATACATCTGTAAAATATTTCAATATTTATAAAATAGTTTAATTATTTCTAATTAGTGTGTAATTGTATTTAAAATTTTGAATTATATTTAAATAGAATATGAATGAATTATACAAAATAAATACATAATTAATATTAGTATTAAAAATAAAATAATGAATATTGGTATTATGTTCATATATTTTTAATAATTTATTCAGAATGAAAGTGTATAGAGTTATCATAAAATGATATCTCATATATTTGCACATGCATTTAAAATATTTAAAACATAAAATTACCCACAAGAATCATCTGATGTATCAAAAGGTTCTCACTGAACACATATTTGAGTATAAGCTCTTGTATTTTCCTCTGTATTTCAGAGCGTTTTAACATAAATGAATCTTCAAAAGGTACAGTATGCTGTGAAGTTGTTCATATCACAGTTTGGCATATTTGATCCACATCGTTCATTTCATTCTGCTGCTTTTTCATTTAGTTTTTCATCTTTTTGAGTTTTGTACAATCACTCCATATTCTGTACAATATCATATTAGTGCACATACATTATATAGTGCATATATGTTACACAAATGCACTATTAGCAATTCAAACCAACCAGTGTCATGTTTACAAAATGTGCCTGTTTTGATGGATAAGAGAAAGATATAAGACAACATTGTTTCAATAAACTGCATTATATTATTCCAGTTTTCCAGTGTTAAGCTGAAGCTATAAGCTCTCGTGTGCAATTTGAGTGGATTATGTCACATGATCCCAGCCCTGTTTGAGTCAGATATTAACCTCATGCATGTTGTTTATCTCACCACATCGCAACAGGGCTGAAATATCGATCAAACGCTGACAGCAATGTCTGTAAAACCCCACAGTGTGTCACTGCCGGTAAGAACAAATGTCTGAGAGCTTGCATCTTACACCACCTCAAAACTTCAGCTGAAACTTCTCGATCTGAAATTATTCGTTTTTCAATGACACAGCGGCCCGACTGCTCCAGAACATGGACCCCAGCGTGGAGCCGTGCCAGAACTTCTATCAGTACGCCTGCGGAGGCTGGATAGAGCGTCACGTCATTCCCGAAACCAGCTCACTTCACAGCGTATTCAATATCCTGAGAGACGAGCTGGAGATCGTACTCAAGGGTCAGTAACCACCATGAGTATTATGGGTTTGTGTAGATTTCTTTTAAACATTGTTATCTGGCTGGTGCTTATTCATTATCGCACAGGAGTTCTGGAGATGGAAAATAAGGACGACAGAGAGGCCTTCAAGAAAGCCAAAACGCTCTACAGCTCATGCATGAATGAGAGTGAGTAAACAATATATTGTTTACTCACAAGTATACTGTCATCTACTTGTACTCTATTATATTGCTGATGTTATGAGTTACCATTACAATGGTGTAGGATTCACTTTTCTTCTAAATTTCTTCTAAATGTCACACATAATTACAAAGAAATGGCGAGGAACACTGAATTAAACATGATATTTGTAAGTAGAAAGACTGAGACAGTGTATAGTATTGATCGAGTTTCATGACATTCTCAAAATTCTACATTTGTACATGTTTGTATATTTTTCCTATAAACTTTGAAAATATTGTATTTTTACGTAAAATCAAAGAGTTTTATATTGCATTCTCATTTGTTATTCTGCTACAACTTGGCAATGCTTCCAAAAGTTCAAAAGTTCAACTTTTTTTTCAAATGTAAAAATATTATAATAAAGTATAATGTTACACGAAGCCGATTACTGAAGCTGATAACTAAAATTAAAACTATTATTTAATGCATTATTAATTAACAATTATTTAATTACGGTATATAAATTATTTCATATACTTATATAAGTGCTTATTAATTATATTTATTTATTCAGAATTTCATTCATATTTATGTTAAATATAAATTAAATATTAATGAATTACATAAAATTCTGACTTGTTTCAATACATAGGCCTATATGAAAATGTTTTAATATTTATAAAATATTTTATTTCTAATTATATTTAAAATGAATATTAATGAATTATACAAAATAAAGAATTAATAGTAGTATTAATAGCAGTATTGATAGTACATCGAAACTAAACTAAAACTATTATTTAATTAGTATTAAAACACATTTTTGTTAACTGAAATCAAGCTGAAAGGAACTACATTATTAATATTAGATGAAAAACAAGCGCAAGTTGAAGCACTAAAATTAGTAACTGAAAATAACAACTAAACTTGAACTAAAATTTAAACAAACAAAAAAAAAAGAAACTTGAATAGTAATATTTAAAAAACAAACACACACAATTACTAAAAATGACAAAAGAGCATAACAATGAAAATAAACTGAAATTTTAAAAGCGAATTAAATATATTAAAACAACTGTAATAAATAAATATTCATAGATTATTATCGAATACTTTACTGAAAATGAAGGTCACCAACTAATTTTCCGTTTCGCTCTATATGTGCACAAATTCAACGTAGTCCCGTCTCTCTGCTTCCCCCTGCAGCTCTGATCGAGCAGCGCGACTCGCGGCCTCTCCTCAGGCTCATTGACAGTATCGGCGACTGGCCCGTGGCCTCTGGGGTCTGGAACAGCACAGCAGGTACTGGAGATAGCAGCGGTCCTCTCTAATTCACTCTCACAGAGAATGGCAGCATCTTGGGCTTATCTAAATGGGATAAATGCAATCGCTCCAGCCGTGCTGTCGCTGGGTGTTGATAAGGAGCTAGACTGATGGAAAAGTCCAGTGGTTTGACAGAGCGGTGGCCATCCCGCTCATCTGTCATGTGTAGGGGGAGACAGAGCCGTGTCGAGGAGGGTGAGAGGATAAGAGAGCCACCCACTGTGTGATGATTGGCACTGTGGCTCATTATAGACCCTGCGAGAGAGCAGAATAATTAAACAGAATAGAAGAACAGCGCTGAAATACAATCTACATATGCACTAGACATACACCTGACTGATTTATGTGACTGATTTTAGCAATGAACAGGTAGTAATTCTGGTTGTGGTGCCATTGGAGACCTTTAACCATAAAACCTATCTATTGGTATCCGTCTTATTATGTAAACAAAAGGCCGTTTTGATTTCATGGGTAATTTGTAAGATTTACAATTAGAGTTTCTTCCCAAAAACAAACATTAACCACTCATGATATGCAATGCTCTTATTTTGCATCATCTGTGCTTATTAAAGTCAACCAAGCAGCATTCGCAACCCATTTGACTTCTGTAATGTAATGCGTTTCTGGGTGAAACAGGATATTCAACAGGAAAAACGTAAGATCTGATTTTATCCATTGGGAATTAATTGGATCATTATATGGTAATGTCAATTCAGAGTAAGCTATAAACTAAAGACTCTGAAACATTTTTTTCTTTGGAATTTACAATGTAAATATGATTTAATTTTGCAAGATCCCTTTTTTGTCCTGTTTCAATGTATTTTCTGCTTTGATGAGTTGATGAAGGACATATCAAGTGGACTGTCGTTTTCAGTGAAATGAGCAAAAAATGCATTTGTTCTATCATTTATTTATTTATTTTCTTTGTAAAGGAATTACATTGGGCAGGCCTACTTATCAAATTCATTGCATTACCATAAGGCTTATGAGAGCATATATTTTTGCTTCTTTGGTAAAAATCCCAGCAGATCTGTTTCTGAAATACTCAAATCAGCCCGTCTGGCACTAACAACCATGCATGTTTAAAGTCACTTAAAGGGTTTAAAAAAAAAAACTAATTTGTACTGTTCTCTGAGGTCCACTTATAATGTTATCAAGATTTTTACATCATAATTTAGAAGTAATAAGCTATTTTCTGTCCTGTTTTAAACACACATATCAGACGATCTGTAATAACAGAAAAAGCAATAGTAGCTAATAAACAAGTAATAAAAACAGTTACTCACTTGTGTTGCGACATTACTGCTAGTTTCAATCATTTTGAAAATCCCGCGTCAAATTGTGTCTTGTTTGTAAACGAATCCGCGGTAAAATGAAGTGAACAAAGGACCGAGTTCTTACTGACGTGGTCATGACCCCTTTAAATCACCTTTGTTCCCCATTCTGATGCTCGGTTTGAACTTCAGCAGATTGTCTTGACCATCTAAATGCATTAAGTTGCTGCCATGTGATTGGCTGATTAGATATTTGCATTAATAAGCAGTCGAAAAGGTGTGCCTATAAAGTGGCTGGTGAGTGTGAATATTGCCTTAAAGCAAACAGACATGGAATAAAAACCAAAAACTTCATTTTATTTTTAAAAGTTGACCATGGTATCTTATATGGTATCTTAGACACTGTGAAATATGCAGAAAAAGCAGTGCCCGGTCAAATATGTCCATCTAGCGCATATACATAGAAAAAAAAAACACTTACTATTTTGAAGTAATGATTCAACAATATTGAGCTTCCAGTTCATTATTAAAAGATAAACAGAACATATTAAACAAGTATCTGAGCAAAGTTTTTTGGGATATATATTGCCTCAAAGCGAACAGACATGGACAAAAAACACAAAACTTTGATCTCACAGAGCAAGTGTGGAGACTGGAGGATACCCTGGCTGTTCTGAATGCTCGGTACAATAAGAAGGCTGTGTTTGAGATGTTTGTGTGGCCAGATGATCGCGACTCCAGCCGCTACATTATTCATGTAAGTTATTGAATATACTGTATAGTTTACTCTTATGTATGAACAACAAAACACCATAGTATTTTAATATTTTGGGACATGTATGATGGTAATTCCATGTTTTCTGGACCTTTAGCTAACAGGGAACGTTAACAGAACTGTGGCTAATGTTCTGGCAGAGTTGTTTAACAAATGTCGTCCAATAACATTAATAGAATGTTCAAAGTTATCTGGTCTTTAAAGGCATAGTTCACCCAAAAATGAAAATTCTGTCATTAATTACTCACCCTCATGTTGTTCCAAACAAGACCTTCGTTCATCTTCGAACACAAATTAAGATATTTTTGATGAAATCCGAGAGCTTTCTGACCCTCCATAGACAGCAATGTAACTACCACGTTCAAGGCCCAGAAAGGTAGTAAGGACATCGTTAAAATAGTCCATGTGACATCAGTGGTTCAACCTAAATGTTACGAAGCTACGGGAATACGTTTTGTGCGCAAAGAAAACGAAACAAAAAAATGAATTTAACAATTTCTTCTCTTCCGTGTCAGTTTTCGACGCACATTCACTACAGTACCATGATGCATGCACCTGGTGCTGCTGATGATGCAGGAGCTGGCGTTCTGATGTTGAACCCGGAAGCGCTGCGCCTTGTTTACAAGCAGAAGAAGACACACACTGTACATAAAACAATCAGCGTAAACATGTCTGAAGATTTTGACAGAGAGGATGACTTGCAATTTTTTGCCCAGCCTTACTTGGACCCAAAAGAGAAGAAATTGTTGAATAAAGTAGATATTTTTGTTTTCTTTGTGCACAAAAAGTATTCTCGTTGCTTCATAAAATTACAGTTGAACCACTGATGTCATATGGACTATTTTAACAATGTCCTTACTACCTTTCTGGGCCTTGAACGTGTCAGTTGCATTGCTGTCTATGCAGGGTCAGAAAGCTCTCGGATTTCATAAAAAATATCTTAATTTGTGTTCCGAAGATGAACAACATGAGGTAGAGTAATTAATGACAGAATTTTCATTTTTGGGTGAACTATCCCTTTAATAATGTTCTCAAGAACGTTACACAAAAACGTAATTTATACATTGTTTTTTTTTTTATGTTTTAGTTGGACATTCTTTTAACATTTTTTGTAACCGCAGTACTTGTAGTTGTACTAAAAATTGTAGTTAGTAACATAATCCATTACATTACACATTTTAGGTAATGTAATCAGACTACTTTTTGATTACTTTTAGATTACTAAAATACAAAACGTTTGTAGAACATATTTTTGTTAGCTGGGTATGGTAGTACCATGGTATTCCTTAAAGTAATACCATGTTTTTTTTTTTGACGTTTATGGTAAGACTATACACTTTTTGAATATGCACAATACCAAGTTGATGTTATGAGTTGTCAGTTTGATTGGTTTTAGTGGCACATCACCGTTAAAACACACAGAACTAACTGCAATTCATTTTACCTAATAGCTCCAGATTAAAGTACCATTTGAGCATGAGCTAATAAAACACAATGTGATTTTTCGACGGTTTAAAGCAGCACTATGTAACTTTTTCTTTGTTCAAAATTTGCAAAATGTATATAATGAGCGAGTATGAATTCAT
>NW_015642820.1:1341744-1347937 GCF_001515625.1 Sinocyclocheilus rhinocerous
ATGTGGGGGCGTGTTAGAACGAGCCGTTTCAGGTAGGCGTGGCTGATTCTTAACTTTCATAAAGAATATCTCTTTGGATTTGAGACTTTAGTCTTTAAACTTTACAGATCTTCTTTATGCACCAAGAGCTTGTAACACTCCAAAGAGAAAGGAAAAATCGCATCATATGACCCCTTTAATTATGAATGTTGCACTATTGGATGATCTCATGCATACCGTATACTACAAGCGATTCAGATAACAAACTGATTTTGTCATTAAACTACATTGGTTTGTTGTCACAGGTTGACCAGCCAGCACTAGGAATGCCTTCAAGAGATTATTACCTCAGTGATGGGAATTATAAGAAGGTACATTGTGTCCTTTTGCCTGATGCATTCTGTCACTCAATGCAATTGTTATAATAATCAGCAACTCCCTGGTCATGTATCTCTGGTCAGGTGCGCAAGGCCTACCTTGAGTTCATGGTCTCCATAGCAAGGATTGCACGAGAAGACAGGAACCTGACCCAAGATGAAGAACGTGTGAGGGAGGACATGACTCAAGTGTTGGAGCTGGAGACAGACATTGCGAACGTGAGTTGAACTGATGGTAAAACACAACAACCAGGATGTTAGTGATTCTGTAAATGTCACGTGAGTGTCTGCTCTGTACTTCAACAGGCTACCTCACCTGCAGAAGAGCGCAATGACATCACCGTCCTCTACAACAAAATGACACTGAGAGAAGTGCAGCAAGCTTTCAACCTCAATGTAAGTACAGCATTTATTTGGTAAAAAATACAGCAAAAACAACAATATTGTGAAATATTATTTTAATTCAAAATAACTGTTTTCTATTTGAATATATTTTAAAATGTAATTTATTACAGTGATGCAAAGCTGAATTTTCAGCATCATTACTCCAGTCTTCAGTGTCACATGATCCTTCAGAAATCCTTCTAATATTCTGATTTGCTGCTCAAGAAACATTTCTGATTATTATCAATGTTGAAAACAGTTGTGCTGCTTCATATGTTTGTGGAAACCATGATACATTTATTTCAGGATTTGTTGATGAATAGAAAGTTCAGAGGAATAGCATTTATGTGAAATAGAAATATTTTCTAATTGTCATTACTGTCATTTTTGATCAATTTAATGTATCCGTGCTAAATAAAAACTATGGCTGTTAATAGAACAAAATAATGATGATTCATGTCATGATTTCCAACCAGACTTTAGAAACCAGAGTGAAAAAGTAACAGTCAAATTCAGTCATAATATTATAGTCATGCTTTTTAATGTTTATTTTTCTCTCATTGTTTCCCTTGTTTGAACAAGGATGTTGATCTAGGAAAACATCCTACTTGTCCAAATGATGGTCACTGACTGTTGAAATAAGATTGTGTGTTTCTTTTGTCAGTTTTTTAGAGTTCACATGCTTGTTTTGTATCTCTTTCTGAAATTTCAGGGCTTTAACTGGACGCGCTACATCCAGGGTATCATGTCCAGCGTGTCAGTCACGGTGCAACCAGATGAACCCATAGTTGTGTACTGCTCACCGTACCTGGAGAAGCTCAGTGATGTTCTTTCCAAACACAGTCACAGGTGATGCTTTACATTCACAGCTGACTGACTCGTGAAAAATGCAAGTTAATTCTTCATTGTCATGTCAATTATGGTGATCCAGAACAAATAAATATTGCCTGGAGGTTACTCTTTCAGAGCTCAGAAGTCTTAGTTACGTTCACTGAAGTCATCTGTGCTTTTCTGAAAATTGCTATATAAGAAATAAAAGGAGACAAATGTTGACACGCAATAAGAATTCAGAGATATACAATGAATAGGATAGCATAACATAGAGAATTTGATATTGAATGAATGTTTGAGTATTATATTGAGATTTAAGTTGCATGTATTTGAACACAGTTTACGACTTATTAAAGAGATTTCTTTCCTACACTTTTAATACGCATTCACATATATGCATTTGGAAGATGCTTTTATTCAAAGCAGCTTATATTGCATTCAAGCTATTATAGCATTCATTACATTTTTTAATTGTTTTTTTTATATTTTTATATTTTATTTGAAGTACTTGTGCTCTGTGTTTTATTTTCATCTAGTATTTACATATATATATTTTTTTTGGCATTGTCTAGGAGATACAACTGACCTATTAAAAAGATCTCATTTATTATTTTCCATTAATGTACATTTTAGATTTATGTATTTGGCAGATGCTTTTATCTAAACATTGCATGATCCTTACATTGCATTCAAGCTATTATAGTGTTTATTAAAATTTTTATAATTTTAGTTTGAACTTTAATTTCTTAATAATTTTGTGTTATTCTGTCATTTTTTCTTTTTTATTTCAGTTTTATTTTTAGTACTTTATCTTAAAATTATCAGTTATTTGCCAAGGCAACATTTTTTAAATTTCATTTAGTTTAAGTACTTGCATCTAATATTACATTTTTATTAATTTTCTTTCCTAAACTTTAATATATATGAAGATACTTTTATCCAAAGCAACTTACATTGCATTCAAGCTATTATAGTTTTTATTAAAATGTTAAATTCATTTTAATTAAAATTTTTCATTTTAGTTTAAGTTTTAGTAATTTTGTAAGTTTTTTTTATAGTTTTTATTATATTTCTATTTAGCTTTAAATAATTTTTATTTCAGTTTTTGTTTGAATAATTTGGTAAACTTAGACTTAGTAACATTTCAAATTGTAACTTTTTTCATATAATGTTGTAGTTTTATTTTTTGGTTAACAATAACACTTTTTCAGTAATCTGTGACAAAAACCTAAAAAAGGTGTACATAAAAAAAAAAGTATGGAATATAAATCAATTCTAATATGAAATGGTCTGCACCTGTGATCCCCGCAGGACTCTGCAGAACTATCTGGCGTGGATGCTCATCATGGAGAGGGTCAGCAGTATGAGCCGGCGCTTCAAAGACGTGAGAGCGCACTACAGAAAGGTCAGTCTCGCTCTGAACACACACAAACAGAGGACAGCTCTCGTGGCATTTAACACCGCTCTCAAAACTCTTTTGGTGATCCGCTACTGTTTTAGTCCACTAGGTTACATAACACAGGGGATGCTTGGTTGCGTTGTGTGTGTTCTCTCAGGCTTTGCATGGCACTACGGTAGAGGAGGCGAGGTGGAGAGACTGTGTCCGTTATGTCCAGGGAAACATGGAGAACGCCGTCGGGGCCCTGTACGTCCGCGAAACCTTCTCTGGAAACAGCAAACGCATGGTAAAAGCAAAAACACACACCAGCAGACATAACAGGAACATCCTCCTGCATTGCTTTACGTAACGGCTATTATCAGATTGACATGGATTGTTTAGACTGTTCTGATGATGGTTTCAGTGATTTGACAGAAAGTCGTCTCAGTTTGTTAAGTCAGGATGAATGATTTTATATACACTACCAGTCAAAAGTTTTTGAACAGTAAGATTTTTATTCTTCTGCTCACCAAGCCTGCATTTATTTGATCCAAAGTACAGCAAAAACAGTAAAATTCTGAAATAATCCTTGCTAAATAAAAGTATAAATTTCTATAAATTTCTTTTTCTGAAAAAAAAAATATATATATATACTGACTCCAAGCTTTTGAATGGTAGAGTGTATAATGTTACAAAATCTTTTTATTTCAGATAAATTCTGATCTTTGGATCTTTCTATTCAACAAAGAATCCTGAAATACAAATGTAATCAGCTGTTTTAAATATTGATAATAATAAATATTTCTTGAGCAGCAAATCAGCATATGAGAATGATTTCTGAAGGATCATGTGACACTGAAGACTGCAGTAATGATGCTGAAAATTCAGCTTTGATCACAGAAATAAATTACATTTTAAAATATATTCAAATAGAAAGCAGTTATTTAAAATAGTAAAAATATTTCACAATATTACTGCTTTTGCTGTATTTTGGATCAAATAAATGCAGGCTTGGTGAGCAGAAAAGAATTCTTTAAAAATATTAAAAATCTTACTGTTACTAAAACTTTTGACTAGTAGTGTATCTCTGCATTATACATATAGCTGTATGTGGCTTTATATAGTTTTTCTAGAACAGTCAAATAGTTCAACAATCAAAAAGACAAAATGGACCTTATTTATGCTCTTAATTCTGGTCTTATTGTGAATGATTTATCTTTCTTCATCATATTCCATCAAAACGACTTTCCTTTTCAGCAGATGTCACATCGGCCTCCTGAAAAATCATAATTTATTCCCTTATCCTATAGTAAATCATTAGTGCTATTAATCAGATTAATTGCATGATATACCAACTAACTCTCCAATAGGTGAACAGCTATTTCGGCTATTTGATAAATGGTATGAAAAGGGTTGTTGACTTTTAATGTGTCTCTGCACTGTTGTTCAGGTGCGTGACCTGATCAGAAAGATTCAGGAAGCTTATGTGGAAACACTGGAAGAACTGAGCTGGATGGATGAACAGTCCAAGGAGAAGGCCAGAGAGAAGGTGAGATGCTATTCATTGCCACAACTCCTAATGAAGAGCTTTTATTTCTGGAGTTTAACCCCTATTTCCATACTTTTTTGACCTAAAATATTTACTTGAAGTATCCTCTAAAATTTTAAGTTAATATTTTAATCATTTAAAATTCATATTTTCTTGGTTCTCTGATGTTGGTTAATGGACGCAGGTAATATACATTTTTAATCATTTGTTCTTGATCCTTTAAAACCTAGTGGTGAATATAAGACATTTGAGATTTTTATTTTGATATAATTATTTACTGAAATAAAATAATTATTTATTACATTTTTTTTTTTTTAGGATTTTATTTACATTTTTTACTTGAAGTACCCTCTGAAATTGTAAGATATTTGAATAATTTATATTCATATTTTTATGGTTCATGACATGCAGTTAAACAAATATATATATATATATGTGTGTGTGTGTGTGTGTGTGTAAAATTCCATTCCTGCTTTATTCTTTAGTAAACAATAAGGTTAATTAATTTATCATTTTAATGAAATATAATTCCAAGTTAACAATAACAAAAATATTCACAATTAATGTTGTTTTGCATTTTATGTATACTAATTTTATCTTCTTTTATTGCCATTATAAACTGGGTTTCATCTTTAAGCTTATTTTGAATTAATTAAGGCATTTTTATTTGTTATTATTATTATTATTTGCATTTACTATCCTACAGTCTGAGTTGTTCTCGCTTTCTAAACTCCTGTTTTTCATTATGTTTTCCTTGTTTTGCAGGCCATGGCGATATCGGAACAGATCGGTTATCCCGACCACATCCTTGAGGAGGAAAATAAGAAATTGGACGAGGAATACACACACGTATGGAAACTCAGAGAACCCTGACCTCTAAAGAAATTAGCATCCAAACCAACTAATATCTCATTCACATAAATTCAAGAATGATGGCAGCTCAGACAGAAATACATCCATGTGAGAGTATCTGTCTCTCTCTGTTTGCTCACAGCTGAATTTCAGTGAGGAGAACTACTTTGAGAACATTCTGGAAAACCTGGCAGCTTCAGCCCAGAAAGTTCATAAGAAGCTGAGGGAGCCTGTGGATCCTGACATGTACGAAACATTAATAAATACATAAATAAATGCTAGAAAGACCGTTTTTTTCTCTCGTGACCCATTCTCTCTGTCTCTGTTTTAGGTGGATTATTGGTGCGGCTGTGGTCAACGCTTTCTATTCACACAACAGAAACCAGATTGGTAAGATCACAGCCATATAGTCAGAAAAAATATTCCATTGTATAATATAATATAGCGTATAATATAATATATACAAATAAATTAATAATAAATGTAAAAATTAAATAAATAACAAAAAATTAAATAAATAACAAAAATGAAAATGTGTTTAACTCTCATAACAGAAACCAGATTGGCAAGTTCACAGCCATATACAGTAAGAAATAATATTCTATTATATAATATAACAAACAATCAAGTAATAATACATTAAAAAAATTAATAAATAAAAAAAAGTACTTGCACAACAGAAACCAGACTGGTAAAATCACAGCAATATAGTTAGAAATTATTTTATATTATATAATATAGAATAATAAATTAAAAATAAATTTAAAACTTAATAAAAATTTTTAAAAAAGCATTGTACTTGCACAACAGAAACCAGACTGGAAAATTCATAACCATATATTC
>NW_015642820.1:1347976-1362431 GCF_001515625.1 Sinocyclocheilus rhinocerous
TAAATAAAATATAATATAATACATAGAATAATAAATTAAAAATACATTTTAAAATTTAATAAATTAAAAAAAAATTAAAAAGCAGTGTACTTGCACAACAGAAACCAGACTGGTAAATTCATAACCATATAGTCAGAAATAATATAATATAATATAATATAATATAATGTATAGAATAATAAATTAAAAATACATTTAAAAATGTAATAAATTATTTTTTTTAAAGCATTGTACTTGCACAACAGAAACCAGACTGGTAAATTCATAGCCATATAGTAAGAAATAATCTTATATTTTTTAATATAATATTATATTCTGTATTTTACAATATAGTTAATTTTCTTTAATCGATTTACCACAAATGGACAATGTAGTCCAAAATAACATTGCACATTTACTTGATCATTCCGACTTAACATGCCTAAACAAACACCATTACAGCTCCACTTGAGAAAGCTAGTCTATCTACAGGTCCAGCAGCTAGACCAGCACAGACCGGTCTAGTCCAGCACTGAGATTCACGGTTGAGTAAACAGGTCTTTCCAGCAGTGGAGGCCACAACCGCACACTAAAATAAGCAGCGTTGTCCAAATGTGGGTCTTCTGTGAAGTATTTGCTCTGGTCAGATTTCTCCTAAGCTGTTGAGGGCTCTCAGTATAAATGCTTTCTCAGCCCATTGTCATAATGGCTCTAATGCCTGTAGTGCTTTTCCCTTGTAGATTAAACAAAGCTAGTTTCAGGCTCCGCTGCCCACAAAGCTTGTGCTTCCAGAGATGGGCTGTGGACGCTGAGCGCACGCTATTCAGGCTGCGTTAATACAGAGATTACAAAAGCCAAGTGATTATGCAGATTTTCAGCGGGAGAAATTTCCACATAATTACTCTTAGATTGCACATTTTAATGTTCCTGGACAATCTGGGAAAGACTTCAAGCTGAATTGCCATTTGAGAGAGACAAGAGTGGCAGCTGTAACTGCTATAGCTGGAGGACGCTACACAGCAGAGACCTTTCTGTCCTTCTAGTATACACCATTACCATCACATTACTGAGCGTTTCTTCAAGTATGGGCGCTTCGGGTCTTGTGGAGACTCTTTAAAAGCACTTTTCACACTTTTAGTATCTACCCTAGTAAAAAAAAGTCATATATTTATTTCAGTCAAATCTATTAACATATTTACTGACATTTCGCTCGAGACTTATTTGGAGTACTACTTGTGCACAATGCACGTTTCTTAATATTAAGCCTAAAATGTGTTTTAATGTCACTGTTGATGAGGATTGTATGATCTCTGAATAATATCAGTCTTTAAATGCAAGATGTTTAAAGAGTGCCTGAAGTATACTTGCAATAGTTCCACTTTAGCACAATCAAATATACTTCAGTTTATCTTTAGTTGGACTTCAGCACTACTTCAGCACAATTAAAGTGCATTAAGCACAAAATTAGTTTCCAATTTTGCAGACTTTTAAGTATACCAGTTTAGTATACTAATAGTACAATAGTGCAGGGTATTTTTTATCAAGTATATGTAAATGTATTAGTAGTATACTTAGCACAAAATAAATGTATTACAAATACATTTTAGTATATTTATTTTTCGCTAGAGTAATATGTCCACTAACATGATGTCCACTAACTTTTGACATTTCTGAACTGTTGCTTTTTAGTGATATTTACCTTGATTTTTTCTGTTTTCTCATATATCTCATACATCACATTGTTGACATTGCTTTCTTATGGGTAAATAAGTACAGCTGTTACATTTTGAAAATAACATTTTTAGGGGCAAAATGTTTTTTTACACAGATATTGAAATATAAAACTATATTTAAAAAAATCAGAACATATGCATGCATATATAATGCATACATATATAAATATATATATTAAATTCATTATATAATATATATGCATGCCTATAAAGACTGTCATACTTTTTTTAACCTCATATATATTTTGAAAGACTGACGAGGGTAAATCTAGTCTTAACCAACACAGTTTTAATGTGACCTTCAGAAACATTCTAAGAAAAAGCTGAAATCTGTTCATTTTAATGAAAAATCGGACATAAAAGTGTCTAAAGTTAACACTCTGTTACTATTCAAATGAGTTGCTTTCTCACGTGACTCGATTAGGATCTCGAAAATGCATTTCCTGGTCAATTACCCAGGCATTATGCTGAATTTCATCTCTTTCTATGCATCCATCTTTCTTTCAGTGTTTCCTGCTGGCATCCTCCAGCCTCCGTTCTTCAGTGAAAAACAGCTGCAAGCTCTAAACTTTGGTGGAATTGGCATGGTTATAGGACATGAAATCACTCATGGATTTGATGATCACGGTAATATGCATCTCATCTGATGGATTGTACCAATTATCAGTTAGCTGTGGATGAATAAACAATGTGGATTTGTTGATGATCCTGTTTTATGTGTGATGCATTAAACTCTGTGCTAAAGGAGGGGTTTTAAATATCACGGATAAATTGTTCTCCACTGGACCAAACCACAGCGCAAAAGAGCAACCGCAACGCTTGTCTGTTTAAAATATGACCGTGTTCCAAAAAATGAAATATTTATTTTCACAGGCCGTAATTTTGACAAGGATGGGAACATGTACAACTGGTGGAGCAACTACTCTGCCGAGCGCTTTGAGGATCAATCTAAATGCATGGTGGAACAGTACGGCAAATTCAGCTGGAAACTCGCAGGAGGCCAAAATGTAAGTTGAACTTCACTTAGAAGGATGGAAAGAATCTGTAAATGAACAAATAACAAATACATGGTTTATACTCACAGTACTTGTAGTATGTGCATGCTTTGGGTCCGATCTAAGCATTTCCACTGCCCTAAAAAAAAAAAAAAAAAAACTTAAATGAGATCTCAGTTGGTTCTTCAAGGCTGCAAAGACATTAAAAGCAGAGTAAATGGACATTTTTGCGGATATAAAAAAATTGGAAACAGAATTAAATATAGAAACAAACATTAAAAGTAAAAAATGAATGTAATGCAATTTTCTAGCCACAAAAATGAATGGATTTTAAAACAAGATAGAAATGTTTACATTTACATTAAGAGGTTTAACTTTTTACAAATATTGAAAATGAATCCAGTTATATAGTAAAGTCATTTTCGCTTACTCTTCTGGCATTTGTTTTGCAAAATTTATAGATTTTTGTGTAAATAAGGTAATGTATTCACTTCATTCTCTGCTTCTTTTAAGGATGTTGAAATATTTTTTCTGACTTTTATAAGATATGCCAGCAATGTCTCAAACAACATCAAAGTCTGTCATTTCTTCCAAAACCTTTATTATCCATCTGTAATATAATTCACTGTAAACAAAAAAAAAAGAATTATTTTCATTTTTCAATTCAATTCATTTTTTGTCTTGTTTTCTAGTTTAAATATCTAAACATTTAATCTAAAAAATATTATATATTTTTTTTTTTACCAAAAATCAGGCTACTTTACTTGAAAAGCAAAATGACTTAAGATATTAAGTCTTGTTTACTGAAAAATTTATCTAAATTTTTGTTAGTTTTTGCTTAAAAAGAATATCTGCCAGTGAGGTAAGAAACATAATCTCAATTCAAAGGGAAAACAAGATATTTTTTCTTGTTTTAAGCAAAAACGTCTCAGGTTACTTATGTAACCATGGTTCCCTGAGTAGGGAACGAGACACTGCGTCCTCTAGGTTTCCCCATAGCGACCCCTAGAGGACGCAGTTCGAAGTTCCCATGAAAGGGAACGTCTCAGGTTACTTATGTAACTATGATACCCTGAGTAGGGAACGAGACACTGCGTCCTCTAGGTTTCCCCATAGCGACCCCTAGAGGACGCAGTTCGAAGTTCCCATGAAAGGGAACTAACAAAATTTTGATACATTTGAAAACAAGACTTCATATCTTAAGTCGCTTCTCAATTAAATGTATCTTGATTCAAGAATGTTTTGGTATTTATACTAGAAAACAAGACAAAAATACTAAAAGAAGAAAATTGCTTTTTACAGTGGTCATTTTATAGCTCAGTCTATAAACAAATCTTTTTTTATTTCTCCTAAAAAACTAATTAAGACTATAAAACAACAGTGCTGTCATTGTAAACTTTAATAAAATTTTTGTTCATCAAAATAAAGCTGAAATAAAAGAAAATATGTATATATTACAGGAAATACTTAAAAAGATTAGAAATTTAACAAGTTTAAGTAGTACTAAAATTGCTAAAAACTAAAACACAATAAAAAGCAAAAAGCTAAAAGTAAATATAAAAAACCGAATACAAAATTACAAAAAATTAAACTGAAATTAGAACTAAATTAGAAATAAACTAAATGAACACTGAACATATACAATTAAAAGCTGACCTAAAATATTAATAAATACTGTATTATATAAATAATGCACTGAACATTGTTACATTGATGTTGTTGCAGGTCAGTGGCATCACAACATTAGGAGAGAATATTGCTGACAACGGTGGAGTTCGTCAAGCATATAAGGTTTGTAACATTAATTCCTTTTAAACAAACACATAGACAACAATTCACATTTTCATCAGAACTCGTAAAAATCTGCTGATGTGAATCTGTGTGTGATATTAGGCGTATATGAAGTGGGTGGAGAGGGAGGGCGAGGAGCCCCGTCTTCCTGGACTGGATATGGATCACAAACAGCTCTTCTTTCTAAACTTCGCCCAGGTATGTGACCACGAATGACATCCACTTTAGGACGCCTGCATGTGTTCACCTCGATGCCCATGCAAGATCAGTCTCGCAAAGAGCGTGCCAAATTAAACTGTCACTGCTTAAAAGATACAGGTGCCGCTTAACCTCTAGAAAATACATTACTACTGGCTCTCTAATGTGTGCTTAAGGCATGAAATCAGTGATTGAATCATGCCAACCGATGGGATGAGTGCTGCTTTAAAGGACTTGGACTCTGAAATGTCATTATTTGGATGGGCACACTTCAAAATATGTGTTGAAATAAATAATCACAACCGAAAAAATCTGTTCTGCATATGACATTCAAGCATAAAATGCACATTAGATCAGAAATAATGTTCAAATGTGTCCATCTGTCCATGATGTGCTCAACTGGTATGATATGATTGTGTTATTTTTACTGAATATAAAATGTCTCATGCTTTCTGTAGGTCTGGTGTGGTGCCTGCCGCCCAGAGTACGCCATTCAGTCCATCAAAACAGACCCACACAGCCCTCTGGAATACAGGCAAGATCTTTCTGGGAGATTTGTGAATTAAAGATGAAAAAAGTATCGAAGTCACACTTAAAAATGACAGTGCATTAGATAAGACACAGACACTGCAAGTGGGATAAGCAAAAATTAATTCTTGAAAGACCAAATTTGTACCCACTAAATATTTTATTGGATTTTAAAACTCAAAATTATCATGTAAACTACTATTTAAAAGTTTGGTGTCTGTAAGATTTTTAAAATTATTTTAAAAGTCACTTATGCTCAACAAGGCTGCATTTATATGATTTCTAAAACAGTAATATTGTAAAAAAAAAAAAAAAAAAATCTATTTGAATATATTTGAAAATGTAATTTATTCCTGTGATGAAAAGGTGATTTTTCAGCATCATTACTCCAGTCTTCAGTGTCACATGATGCTTCAGAAATCATTCTAATATTCTGATTTGTGGCTCAAGAAACATTTCTTATTATCAGTGTTGAAAACAGTAAACAGTGTGAAAAATCATTTTTCTCAGGATTCTTTGATGACTATAACGTTCAAAAGAACAGCATTTAATTAAATACAAATATTTTGTAACATTATAAATGTCATTACTGTCACTTTTGATGAGTTCAATGCAACCTTGCTGAATAAAAGTATTAATTTCTTAAAAAAATATATTATATATATGTATCTTATACATATATGAAGCAACTTTATATATTTTGCTGTATTTTTATATACTTCATATATTTTTATATACTTCATGTTTACAGGTTTCTTGCATCTTTTCTGATTATTTAAAACATTTTCAAGCAAAACATTAAAAAAAAGCCACTTCAAAAGTGTTTCAGGAGAACTGAATTCACTAAAACGCACCAAAATACCAGCTGATTCAAAGACATTGAGCAAAAATGATAAAGAAAAGTGAAAAGAACTTTTTCTTTAATGCAAAGACATTCAGACATTTTTAAGTGCGACTTAAAGAGTTAGTTTACTCAAAAGTGAAAATTCTGTCATTAATTACTCACCGTCATGCTGTTCCAAACCCGCAAGACCTTCGTTCATCTTCGGAACACAAATTAAGATATTTTTGATGAAATCCAAGAGCTTTCTGACCCTCCATAGACAGCAAGGTTACTACCATGTTCAATGCACAGAAACATTGTAAGGTTCATCTGTAAGGTCCAACATCAGTGGTTCAACTGTAATTTTATGAAGCTACGAGAATACTTTTTGTGCGCAAAGAAAACTAAAATAATATGCGTCGTGGTACTCTCGATAATGGCGGAGGACTGTCCTGGAAGAGAAGAAATCGTTGAATGAAGTCATTATTTTTGTTTTCCTCGAGCACAAAAAGTATTTTTGTAGCTTCATAACATTGCGGTTGAACCACTGATGTCACATGGACTATTTTAACGATGTCCTGACTACCTTTCTGGGCCTTGAACGAGTCAGCTGCGTTGGGTCAGAAAGCTCTCGGATTTCATCAAAAATTTCTTAATTTGTGTTCTGAAGATGAAGGAAGGTCTTATGGGTTTGGAACGACATGAGGGTGAGTAATTAATGAGTGAATATCCCTTTAAGTGTCCAAACATTTTTTTAGGACAGCTGTAGATGTTTTAGAGATGAATAGTGTCATGTTTGTTTGTTTGTTCTTAACAGGGTTCTGGGGTCCCTCCAGAACTTTGAGGCCTTTTCTGAAGCATTTCATTGCGCACGAGGAGCTCCTATGAACCCCGAAGAGAAATGTCGAGTGTGGTAACCTGCCGCCGGAGATACAGGAGTCTGTGTATATTTTACAAACTAGGCAACGGTTAGGAGAGCTTGGATCATATTATGTTGTTCTGTGGCGGCTGCCTGGCTGTGAGTCTGATATGACAGACACGACCAAGGTGTGCGACACCTACATGTATGACTGCATAGATGTCTACTGTGAACTTTCAAATGCGCAGATATAACCAACGAGTGCAGGCGTCGTGAACGTGCACAGTGAGGGTGTTGTTTTTCTGAAAAAGAGGCATGCTTTTTCATTGTCTGTTTAAGAGACTTTTAAGCAAGATTTCGTCCTGTTTGCCTGTTTACAGGTTTCTTGTGACACATGACTAATTTTGGCATCGGAAAACACGTGTAAACGAAAGAGTTTCATTGTAACGACAGGGCTTATTGACATCAGATTATTTTTTCCAGATTATGTAAACGGATAAATCCCCTCGGTTGGCTTTCGATTCTGTCGGCTCTCCAAGAAGATATCCGTTGCGCTTGAGCGGTCCCAAAATTAGTCAACAACTGAAGGCTTGGAAGCCGATAGAGATTGTGGTTTGAATAGAAACCAGTCAAGGCATAATGTTTGATTTCATAATAAGCAGCCTTGAAATATTTTGAAAATGGTATAGGAAATATTTTTTTCTTTTCTAAAGCATGCAGCGGAGAGAGGCAAAAGCTGGAGTCCTATTGAGCACCGTTTTCCCCAAAAAATCCTAATGTATGTGCTCTCTACACTATGTTTCACTGAAGAATCTTTAAAAGCGAGGGCTTAGCGTTACATAAACAGGCCCATGTTGACAATTACCTGACAACCTTAAGACTGTTAAAACCATATCGCTTCAAGCTTCGTGTGTATTTGTCCATAAATAGCTCTGATTCATGGCTGCCTTGCAATTACGCTACAGACTTCTGTTAAAGCCAGCAGATAATGGCAGGAAGCCGCTGCAATACGGGAATGAATTAGATGCAACGGGTCACTCAGACTGTTTGTTTGTTTCATACAAGCTGTTCGTTCTGCCAGGGAACATTTCCGTGCATTGCTATTGTTAAGACAATGTTTTAGCATGTTTAGGGGCAAGAATCAGATTCCGAGAAATAAAACCGAAGGGTCTTCATCTGTTCAGTTTGGTTTTTATTTGGGATTCTTAAAAGCATCATTGCAGCATTAAGAACATAAGATTTTTTTTATCAGATCAAGACCATTTTCTGCAGCAACAGATTTTGTAACAAATATTTGATCATACATTAGTTTAGTTTTAATACTCTACAACTGTTTTGTTTGCTTATGGTCAATGGTGTCAATGTTCATGTGACATAACTTAGGGTTAGGTTTTTAGAAAAGTTTTTAGTAGCTGGTTTGTTGCTGGTTTACCAACTCCAACCAACTTGGCCAGGTCAAAAAGTGACCAAGTTTGTTTTTTTTGAACATGGTAGGTTTGTTACTGGTCTACCAGCTCTAACCAGCTTGGAAAAGACAGTTTACCAGGTTAAAGTCCAGCTGATGAACTATCTAGAGTAGCTTAAACCATTTTTTGCTAATATGGTAATTGGTGGAAATGTTCACATTACATAAGCTGCTGAAAAAAAAAAACTGGATATACCAAGTTAAAGTGATCAAGTTGGCTTTTTGAACATGGTAGCTGATTTGTTACTGGCCTACTGACTCTAACCAGTTCGGCCAAGATAGTCTACCAGGTCAAAGTCTAGCTGATGAACCATCAAGAGTAGCTTGAACCATTTTTTGCTTATATGGTCATTGGTGGAAATGTTCACATTACATAACCTGCTGGAAAATACAGGTCATACCATGTTAAAGTGGTTAAGTTGGGTAGCTGTTTTTACTGGTCTACTAACTCTTAACCAGCCTGCCCAAGATGGTCAAAGGGTCAATGTTCATCTGATGAACCATCTAGACAAGTTTGAACCCTCTATAAAAACCACCAACTATCTTGCAGGGAATGTGCCATTTTCAATTTTGTTCATAAATGTGGCTTGTAGCACCAAAAAGTTTACTGTTAAGTTTTTAGAACATGGTAGCTGGTTTGTTACTGGTCTACCAGCTCTAACCAGCTTGGAAAAGACAGTTTACCAGACCAAAGTCCAGCTGATGTACCATCTAGAGTAGCTTGAACCATTTTTACTTATATGGTCATTGGTGGAAATGTTCACATTACATAACCTGATGAAAAGAAAAGGAAGGAAAGAAAGAAAGAAAGGTTATACCAAGTTATACCAAAGTGATCAAGTTGGCTTTTTGAACATGGTAGCTGGCTGTTCCAAACCCGCAAGACCTTCGTTCATCTTCGGAACACAAATTAAGATATTTTTGATGAAATCCAAGAGCTTTCTGACCCTCCATAGACAGCAAGGTTACTACCATGTTCAATGCACAGAAACATTGTAAGGTTCATCTGTAAGGTCCAACATCAGTGGTTCAACTGTAATTTTATGAAGCTACGAGAATACTTTTTGTGCGCAAAGAAAACTAAAATAATATGCGTCGTGGTACTCTCGATAATGGCGGAGGACTGTCCTGGAAGAGAAGAAATCGTTGAATGAAGTCATTATTTTTGTTTTCCTCGAGCACAAAAAGTATTTTTGTAGCTTCATAACATTGCGGTTGAACCACTGATGTCACATGGACTATTTTAACGATGTCCTGACTACCTTTCTGGGCCTTGAACGAGTCAGCTGCGTTGGGTCAGAAAGCTCTCGGATTTCATCAAAAATTTCTTAATTTGTGTTCTGAAGATGAAGGAAGGTCTTATGGGTTTGGAACGACATGAGGGTGAGTAATTAATGAGTGAATATCCCTTTAAGTGTCCAAACATTTTTTTAGGACAGCTGTAGATGTTTTAGAGATGAATAGTGTCATGTTTGTTTGTTTGTTCTTAACAGGGTTCTGGGGTCCCTCCAGAACTTTGAGGCCTTTTCTGAAGCATTTCATTGCGCACGAGGAGCTCCTATGAACCCCGAAGAGAAATGTCGAGTGTGGTAACCTGCCGCCGGAGATACAGGAGTCTGTGTATATTTTACAAACTAGGCAACGGTTAGGAGAGCTTGGATCATATTATGTTGTTCTGTGGCGGCTGCCTGGCTGTGAGTCTGATATGACAGACACGACCAAGGTGTGCGACACCTACATGTATGACTGCATAGATGTCTACTGTGAACTTTCAAATGCGCAGATATAACCAACGAGTGCAGGCGTCGTGAACGTGCACAGTGAGGGTGTTGTTTTTCTGAAAAAGAGGCATGCTTTTTCATTGTCTGTTTAAGAGACTTTTAAGCAAGATTTCGTCCTGTTTGCCTGTTTACAGGTTTCTTGTGACACATGACTAATTTTGGCATCGGAAAACACGTGTAAACGAAAGAGTTTCATTGTAACGACAGGGCTTATTGACATCAGATTATTTTTTCCAGATTATGTAAACGGATAAATCCCCTCGGTTGGCTTTCGATTCTGTCGGCTCTCCAAGAAGATATCCGTTGCGCTTGAGCGGTCCCAAAATTAGTCAACAACTGAAGGCTTGGAAGCCGATAGAGATTGTGGTTTGAATAGAAACCAGTCAAGGCATAATGTTTGATTTCATAATAAGCAGCCTTGAAATATTTTGAAAATGGTATAGGAAATATTTTTTTCTTTTCTAAAGCATGCAGCGGAGAGAGGCAAAAGCTGGAGTCCTATTGAGCACCGTTTTCCCCAAAAAATCCTAATGTATGTGCTCTCTACACTATGTTTCACTGAAGAATCTTTAAAAGCGAGGGCTTAGCGTTACATAAACAGGCCCATGTTGACAATTACCTGACAACCTTAAGACTGTTAAAACCATATCGCTTCAAGCTTCGTGTGTATTTGTCCATAAATAGCTCTGATTCATGGCTGCCTTGCAATTACGCTACAGACTTCTGTTAAAGCCAGCAGATAATGGCAGGAAGCTGCTGCAATACGGGAATGAAAAAGGTACAACGGGTCACTCAGACTATTTGTTTGTTTCATACAAGCTGTTCGTTCTGCCAGGGAACATTTCCGTGCATTGCTATTGTTAAGACAATGTTTTAGCATGTTTAGGGGCAAGAATCAGATTCCGAGAAATAAAACCGAAGGGTCTTCATCTGTTCAGTTTGGTTTTTATTTGGGATTCTTAAAAGCATCATTGCAGCATTAAGAACATAAGATTTTTTTTATCAGATCAAGACCATTTTCTGCAGCAACAGATTTTGTAACAAATATTTGATCATACATTAGTTTAGTTTTAATACTCTACAACTGTTTTGTTTGCTTATGGTCAATGGTGTCAATGTTCATGTGACATAACTTAGGGTTAGGTTTTTAGAAAAGTTTTTAGTAGCTGGTTTGTTGCTGGTTTACCAACTCCAACCAACTTGGCCAGGTCAAAAAGTGACCAAGTTTGTTTTTTTTGAACATGGTAGGTTTGTTACTGGTCTACCAGCTCTAACCAGCTTGGAAAAGACAGTTTACCAGGTTAAAGTCCAGCTGATGAACTATCTAGAGTAGCTTAAACCATTTTTTGCTAATATGGTAATTGGTGGAAATGTTCACATTACATAAGCTGCTGAAAAAAAAAAACTGGATATACCAAGTTAAAGTGATCAAGTTGGCTTTTTGAACATGGTAGCTGATTTGTTACTGGCCTACTGACTCTAACCAGTTCGGCCAAGATAGTCTACCAGGTCAAAGTCTAGCTGATGAACCATCAAGAGTAGCTTGAACCATTTTTTGCTTATATGGTCATTGGTGGAAATGTTCACATTACATAACCTGCTGGAAAATACAGGTCATACCATGTTAAAGTGGTTAAGTTGGGTAGCTGTTTTTACTGGTCTACTAACTCTTAACCAGCCTGCCCAAGATGGTCAAAGGGTCAATGTTCATCTGATGAACCATCTAGACAAGTTTGAACCCTCTATAAAAACCACCAACTATCTTGCAGGGAATGTGCCATTTTCAATTTTGTTCATAAATGTGGCTTGTAGCACCAAAAAGTTTACTGTTAAGTTTTTAGAACATGGTAGCTGGTTTGTTACTGGTCTACCAGCTCTAACCAGCTTGGAAAAGACAGTTTACCAGACCAAAGTCCAGCTGATGTACCATCTAGAGTAGCTTGAACCATTTTTACTTATATGGTCATTGGTGGAAATGTTCACATTACATAACCTGATGAAAAGAAAAGGAAGGAAAGAAAGAAAGAAAGGTTATACCAAGTTATACCAAAGTGATCAAGTTGGCTTTTTGAACATGGTAGCTGGTCTGTTACTGGTGTACTGACTTTAACCAGCGGCCAAGATGGTCTACCAGGTCAAAGTCCAGCTGATGAACCATCTAGAGTAGCTTGAATCCTTTATAAAAAACAACAGCTGATGAGAATGTGTAAATTTGTTCATAAACATGGCATGCAACACCAAAAAGTTTACAGTTAAGTTTTTAGAACCTGGTAGCTGGTTTGTTACTGGTCTACCAACTGGAAAGTCCAGCTGATGAACCATCTAGAGTAGCTTAAACCATTTTTTAATTATAGGTGGAAATATTTACATTACTTGCTGAAAAAGGAAACCTGCTGAAAAGGAAAAACAATAAAAAAAATTGGTTATACCAAGTTGAAGTGGTCAAAGTTTAGCTGATGAGCCACCTAGACTAGCATGAACCAACTCTAAACTCACATAAACCATGATTTTCCAGCAGAGAATATGTGATTTTGTACATAGCGGTGCCATAAAACACCAAACACCAAGAGGATTCGTTAGGCAAAGGTCTCACTCAAGGATCTGTTAGCTAGCATCATATCTCATGATTTCATAAATTGGTCTGAAATTGCAGGCTAATGGGGCGGCAGGGGTTCATGTGTTAGCTGGAGCGTAGCAGACGAAGCGACAGCCAGCAGTTGTCTCTCAAATGGACACTTTAGGGGAGGCGGCCCTCTCATTAGAGATCCAGTCAAGGCCGGTGACTGTTATTTTCCGTCTTGATTAAGCAGTAATGACAGCAGAGCTAAAGAGCCGAACAGGACGGAAGAAAAATGATAGAAGGAGATGATGGAAAAGATCAAATGGACGTCAGGCGGCCACTGTAGGAGAAGAAATGGATTGTCGAGTTCTCAGAAAGCTTAGCGGAGTCAATATTGGCTTGCCTTTGGTTATTGATTATGACTGTTATCTCTAATGACAGAGACTTCGATCATTTGAATGTTCATATCTGCCTTTGAAGCTTCATTGCTAGCCAATCTAAACCTCGACACCACTGTAATGGCACGTACTGTTTGATGCACGGGAGACATGCAATATATTGAATGCAACCAACTTTGGAACAAATTAAACATTAGAACCTTGGCGGCAGAAAGGGTTTATGGTGATGAAGTGCCAAATAAAACATAATCCCTGAATTGTTAGTGCATGCATTTTCCAATGCAACACCCTGCCAGACAAGAAATGCAGGTCTGCCTCAATCGAAATTGGAAGGACTTGAGCTTTTACATGGACAGATACTGGTGTGGAGTAAATCTGGTGTGATTAGAAACAATACTCGAGCCAATAATGCACATATGTTATGCTCTATAGCTACAATATATAAAGCACAAAGAGAAATGTGCAGTATGATTCATTTATGTACAGTATTCAACATTGTTTTGCTTGATTTACTTGCCAGTGACGTCAATGCTATCAAAGTGCATTATGGCAAAATATCTTCAAAATATCAAAACATATGCACATGCAACACCATCAATTCCATAACAGCACGCATACATCAACCAGGCGCCTATTTGTGCATTTTTATCTGGCCTTGAGGCTTTTATTATATTGAGAACCAATAAAATGAGGTGTGATGTGAACTACCTGTTCTTTATACCGCAACATATTCCTGCCAAGGATTGCTGATGTGCAAATCTCATTTTAGAATAGCTGTTTTGTATCCTGTGAAATTAAAATATAAAATCACCCTCTGTGATTGTTTATAGAACTACCTTGAAGAAATTTGAGCTGAAGGAAAAATAAGTACATAATACCTATAAAATACCTTGCCAAGTGTGAATTGTAAAATAGCATTTGTGTACATTTTTAGTGTCTTCATTGTGTGGTTTTGAAGGTGTTTAATTAGAAGTAAGCGTATGATTAGTAATTATGAAGTCAGGAATCGTTACTTTCTTCTGTGCATTATGGGACAATGCCAAGAACTTGTCAAGCCACAAGAATGATGATTCACAATTCAGTTTTACAGATTCTGTTGTTACTTTTTACATTTTATTTTTGAGTTCACGGATGTATCTCATGAAAACATGTCCAGGTTACATTTCGCAAAATCAAAAGAAAAAATCATGGGTAGTTGGCATATGTCCATAAACTTAATATAAACTTTTATGTTCAAAATTTTAGAACCATTAAGATTTATCTGAATTACGACATTACTTTCTTAAAGCATGACTTCCAAATAAATAAATAAACAATTATATATATATATATATATATATATATA
>NW_015642820.1:1362671-1372052 GCF_001515625.1 Sinocyclocheilus rhinocerous
GTGATTAAGCTGTTTTTTTTTTTTTTTGAAGATTTTGGTTTTCTACTGGTCTACTGACTCTAACCAGCTTGGTCAAGATGGTCTACCAGGTCAAAGTTCAGCTGATGGACCATCTAGAGTAGCTTGAACCCTCTATAAAAACACCAAATGATTGATTTTCCAGCAGGGAACATGCAATTTTTTTCATAAATGTGACATGTAACATCAAAAAGTTTAGGGTTAGGTTTTTAGAAAAGTTTTTAGTAGCTGGTTTGTTGCTGGTTTACCAACTCCAACCAACTTGGCCAGGTCAAAAAGTGACCAAGTTTGTTTTTTTTGAACATGGTAGGTTTGTTACTGGTCTACCAGCTCTAACCAGCTTGGAAAAGACAGTTTACCAGGTTAAAGTCCAGCTGATGAACTATCTAGAGTAGCTTAAACCATTTTTTGCTAATATGGTAATTGGTGGAAATGTTCACATTACATAAGCTGCTGAAAAAAAAAAACTGGATATACCAAGTTAAAGTGATCAAGTTGGCTTTTTGAACATGGTAGCTGATTTGTTACTGGCCTACTGACTCTAACCAGTTCGGCCAAGATAGTCTACCAGGTCAAAGTCTAGCTGATGAACCATCAAGAGTAGCTTGAACCATTTTTTGCTTATATGGTCATTGGTGGAAATGTTCACATTACATAACCTGCTGGAAAATACAGGTCATACCATGTTAAAGTGGTTAAGTTGGGTAGCTGTTTTTACTGGTCTACTAACTCTTAACCAGCCTGCCCAAGATGGTCAAAGGGTCAATGTTCATCTGATGAACCATCTAGACAAGTTTGAACCCTCTATAAAAACCACCAACTATCTTGCAGGGAATGTGCCATTTTCAATTTTGTTCATAAATGTGGCTTGTAGCACCAAAAAGTTTACTGTTAAGTTTTTAGAACATGGTAGCTGGTTTGTTACTGGTCTACCAGCTCTAACCAGCTTGGAAAAGACAGTTTACCAGACCAAAGTCCAGCTGATGTACCATCTAGAGTAGCTTGAACCATTTTTACTTATATGGTCATTGGTGGAAATGTTCACATTACATAACCTGATGAAAAGAAAAGGAAGGAAAGAAAGAAAGAAAGGTTATACCAAGTTATACCAAAGTGATCAAGTTGGCTTTTTGAACATGGTAGCTGGTCTGTTACTGGTGTACTGACTTTAACCAGCGGCCAAGATGGTCTACCAGGTCAAAGTCCAGCTGATGAACCATCTAGAGTAGCTTGAATCCTTTATAAAAAACAACAGCTGATGAGAATGTGTAAATTTGTTCATAAACATGGCATGCAACACCAAAAAGTTTACAGTTAAGTTTTTAGAACCTGGTAGCTGGTTTGTTACTGGTCTACCAACTGGAAAGTCCAGCTGATGAACCATCTAGAGTAGCTTAAACCATTTTTTAATTATAGGTGGAAATATTTACATTACTTGCTGAAAAAGGAAACCTGCTGAAAAGGAAAAACAATAAAAAAAATTGGTTATACCAAGTTGAAGTGGTCAAAGTTTAGCTGATGAGCCACCTAGACTAGCATGAACCAACTCTAAACTCACATAAACCATGATTTTCCAGCAGAGAATATGTGATTTTGTACATAGCGGTGCCATAAAACACCAAACACCAAGAGGATTCGTTAGGCAAAGGTCTCACTCAAGGATCTGTTAGCTAGCATCATATCTCATGATTTCATAAATTGGTCTGAAATTGCAGGCTAATGGGGCGGCAGGGGTTCATGTGTTAGCTGGAGCGTAGCAGACGAAGCGACAGCCAGCAGTTGTCTCTCAAATGGACACTTTAGGGGAGGCGGCCCTCTCATTAGAGATCCAGTCAAGGCCGGTGACTGTTATTTTCCGTCTTGATTAAGCAGTAATGACAGCAGAGCTAAAGAGCCGAACAGGACGGAAGAAAAATGATAGAAGGAGATGATGGAAAAGATCAAATGGACGTCAGGCGGCCACTGTAGGAGAAGAAATGGATTGTCGAGTTCTCAGAAAGCTTAGCGGAGTCAATATTGGCTTGCCTTTGGTTATTGATTATGACTGTTATCTCTAATGACAGAGACTTCGATCATTTGAATGTTCATATCTGCCTTTGAAGCTTCATTGCTAGCCAATCTAAACCTCGACACCACTGTAATGGCACGTACTGTTTGATGCACGGGAGACATGCAATATATTGAATGCAACCAACTTTGGAACAAATTAAACATTAGAACCTTGGCGGCAGAAAGGGTTTATGGTGATGAAGTGCCAAATAAAACATAATCCCTGAATTGTTAGTGCATGCATTTTCCAATGCAACACCCTGCCAGACAAGAAATGCAGGTCTGCCTCAATCGAAATTGGAAGGACTTGAGCTTTTACATGGACAGATACTGGTGTGGAGTAAATCTGGTGTGATTAGAAACAATACTCGAGCCAATAATGCACATATGTTATGCTCTATAGCTACAATATATAAAGCACAAAGAGAAATGTGCAGTATGATTCATTTATGTACAGTATTCAACATTGTTTTGCTTGATTTACTTGCCAGTGACGTCAATGCTATCAAAGTGCATTATGGCAAAATATCTTCAAAATATCAAAACATATGCACATGCAACACCATCAATTCCATAACAGCACGCATACATCAACCAGGCGCCTATTTGTGCATTTTTATCTGGCCTTGAGGCTTTTATTATATTGAGAACCAATAAAATGAGGTGTGATGTGAACTACCTGTTCTTTATACCGCAACATATTCCTGCCAAGGATTGCTGATGTGCAAATCTCATTTTAGAATAGCTGTTTTGTATCCTGTGAAATTAAAATATAAAATCACCCTCTGTGATTGTTTATAGAACTACCTTGAAGAAATTTGAGCTGAAGGAAAAATAAGTACATAATACCTATAAAATACCTTGCCAAGTGTGAATTGTAAAATAGCATTTGTGTACATTTTTAGTGTCTTCATTGTGTGGTTTTGAAGGTGTTTAATTAGAAGTAAGCGTATGATTAGTAATTATGAAGTCAGGAATCGTTACTTTCTTCTGTGCATTATGGGACAATGCCAAGAACTTGTCAAGCCACAAGAATGATGATTCACAATTCAGTTTTACAGATTCTGTTGTTACTTTTTACATTTTATTTTTGAGTTCACGGATGTATCTCATGAAAACATGTCCAGGTTACATTTCGCAAAATCAAAAGAAAAAATCATGGGTAGTTGGCATATGTCCATAAACTTAATATAAATTTTTATGTTCAAAATTTTAGAACCATTAAGATTTATCTGAATTACGACATTACTTTCTTAAAGCATGACTTCCAAATAAATAAATAAACAATTATATATATATATATATATATATATATATACACACACACACACACACACGGACACCTGGACATGGTTGCAGGTTTTATGAGATTGTCCTTTATGTTATGATATGCCACATGACTACAGATGCTGCTATGACAATATGTATTCTGTACATAGACCTGTTGACTGTTGAAAGGTTAATATTTACTGACAGAAATGCTCTTGATATTATATAGGGTCCATGTTTGGTTGAGACCATATATGTTTTAATGACTTTTCAAGTGAATGCTTTGTAATTCTATCGTTCTGCCAATACTGATTGTTCAAGCAAAAATATATGGCTTAAAATGTTATTTAGCTACGCTAAACATTGAAATATTGTTATATTATATAAGAGAAAATATGTAAGCTTCAAAAATAAACTTATATAAAGCAACAAATATATTCTGCATCTGTTTTTTCTTCTTCTTCTCACATTCCGACATTAAAAAACACAAATACTTTGGTAAGAGATTTAATATATGCAATGTCATTCACATTCTTCAATTAACAAGTTGCATTTGGTCAGACATGCTTTGAAAACTTATCATAATAAATATAAGTTTATAAAAGAATCTCATTAAAGCAGTATCTTTTAGTGCAAAGCTTAAAATACAAACTTGATTGATCAACTAATTTAAATGCATTTGGCAAAAAAAAAAAAAGATCAAAATAGCATTACTGATCAACATATAAAATGCTTATAAATGTTCTTATTTCCTAGCTGTATGATCAGTGCATTATAGTTTAGAATGTAAACCAAAGCAATGCATCATATAAATGTAAAGATGATTTGAGTCAGATTAGTGGAATACAACACTGGATAACCAGAAGTCACAGTCCATTCATCCCTGAAGAACTCTGAATCCTCTATCTTGTGCAAACATCTTCATTACACTGTAAAGGACACAGAAATTATATTAAATTGGTTGGTGTGAAAATGCATTAAAACTTGAGTATTATATAATATTGTATCTCACTGACTTTTATTGCACAGACAAGAAAACACGGACACATTTTTTGAAATATCTTTGTGTTCGCCACACACAATAAAAGGCATACAGGTTTGGAATTACAGGAGAATTTACATTTTATTGGCTGAACTTTGCCTTTTATTAAGGAAAGTCAGTCTTTCAAGCTAAAATCAAAATAGGGTCAGTCTGTCAACGCATTTATGGCCGTGTGAAAGTAACTGCCACATCCCACACTCCAGAGGAAATGGCATCGGTGGCTCAAAGATGACGCCGGTGGTCTTTTATGGGTAAACAAGACCTGCGACATGTCCTGTTATTGAACTACAAAGCAACATATATCCTAAAAGAGCAGCTGTGGTGCTTTTTTCTTAGTTATATTAATAGAATATTTCACAGTCGCCAAATCGAGCTTATGCATTTCTGACAAACCAATAACATTTAATTCTGGGCATCATCTAATGGCAGAATACAAAAAAAACAAAACAAAACAAAAAAACGGGATTGTGAAGAATCAAATATGCACAGAAAATCAAGTGACCTTTATTCATATAGCACTTTATACAATACAAATTATTGTAAAGCAGCTTTGTAGTAATAAACAAGAAAATAACAGAATTACTGAAACAAAGTTAATCAATTATAAGACAAATTTTGCTGTAAAGCAGCTCTAAAAAGACAATAGTGTCATGGTTCGGCTCAATTTAGTTTAATAACAGTGTAGAGTTTAATAATTATGAAACAAACTTAATTCAGCTATAAGCAGCTCTAAAGAAGTCAACAGCAGTCAGTTTAATGTTTATTCAATTCACTTCATTTGTAACAGAATTGTATGTACAGCAATTCTGATTACAAAAATCATAAAAGAGATTCCCATTAATTTAATCAGTTTTGTTACACAACATGTTTTGGTACTTTTTTGTTCTGCGCTGATCCATTATTGTAGACTTATTTCTTTTACTTCATGCCATAATCAAAAGTCTGTCTTCACGAGACACCCCTAAGGGGTCATTCACACAGAACGTTTCTTTGTGTCTAAAAAAATGTGAAATACATTGCTCAGGAATGGTTTTTAAAAAAAGCACAGGGCAGAATGCCTTCTCCGACAATTTGCTACTGTAAACAAAAGCTTGCAATGCTTGACCCAACTCCGGGGTCTTCTGATTGGTCCACTGTTTTAGAACTGACATTAGTCCCTTTCACACATACAGACTTTACTGGTAAATTACCGTCAAGAGATCATGTGTGAACAGGACCTTTTCAAAAATACCAGTAAATTTGTTCCGGCAATTTACCGGTCTGAGAAATTGTAACATTACCAGTAAATTGCCGGAATGATGCTGTGTGTGAATGCAGAATGAAGATTAGCGGTATGAGAAAGTACGAGTTCAGAACGTACTGACGTAAGACGTCTACTCTGGGCCAATCAACAGCTGTTGAAATTCAAAATTCAACAGCTCTGGGCCAATCATAACATTTTGATGCAGATGACGCATTTACTACGTGCTGTGTAGTTTGATTTCAAGTCGTGTAATTCAATGTCTCTGGGCCAAAAGCACTGAATGAATGTGATCGTTTGACACAAAAATGAAAACATCAACAAAAACACCGCGTATACCCCTCCATGTTTACAAACACAACATCGGGAGGCGCTGCCGTTTAGAGGTAATTTCTGGTTAATGATGTGACGTCATACAGTTTACTGGTAACTTTAAACGGATGTGCTTTACCGGAAAAAAGACGGAACGTCGTTGCTTGTGTGAACAGCACATTTTTGAATTTACTGGTAAAGTCGTTCCAGTAATTTTACAGCAAGTTACTGGTATTACTGTGTGCAGTACCGTTGCAAGGGCTGTGCCAAGTGTGTGACCCAGGTGCGACCGCACAGGGCCTCGTTCCTCTAGAGGGCCTCACTCCTGGCCTGCATTTTATGTTATGTCTAATTTTTATTACTGTTTTTCCACCCATTTTGTACTTCGAAAGACTAAAATAGTCATGCTGATAGACAGTATAAGACTCTGTGTATAAGAATGAGTAAAGCTGTTTGTTGTTAGGATGACAAAAAGTTTTAAAAGTTAAACTTTTAGGCTGGTCTGCCTCAGTGGTCCAACAGCGCTCGTCAATGTCAAAATGATCGAAATGGCCAATCAAATCAAAGAAGGCGGGTCTTACTGTCACTGTCACAATGCAACGAGAGTTTGTGGAAAGATGTAAGTAGTACTATATTAGAAAACTGTTTTACGATAGAAATGTTCAGCGACCGACAGTAATAGACTATATAGTGATGCAACCTACTCAACTTTTTATTAAATTTCGCAGTTTTGAATTGAAAATATGCGATCATGATTCATGTAAATCATAAATGAACGTGACGAGACGTTTACGTTTTCAACTATTTGACATACGAATAAGAGTGAATGTGCACATTTTAAAATAAAATATTATTTTCAAATTTGGAAACAAACTGGGGTCCCCTGTCGGAAACCACGTCCATCGGGAGGCCATGAATGCGAAATACGTGATCAACGACAGTAACCGCTGTCTCCTTGGCTGAGGATAATTTGGGCAAGGGAATAAAATGGGCCGCCTTCGAGAAACGGTCCACTACGGTCAATACAACCGTATTGCCCTGGGAGGGCGGGAGGGCAGTAACGAAATAGAGCGAGATGTGGGACCAGGGTCTCGAAGGGACCGACAGCGGTTGAAGTAACCTGTCAGGGGGTCGATTGGAAGTCTTACCACGAGCGCAATCTGAGCAGGCCAAAACAAAATCTCGGACGTCACAAGCCATAGAAGGCCACCAGAATCGCTCTTTTACGAGGAAACTAGTCCGATTCACCCCTGGATGACAAGCCAAGCTGGAACAATGACCCCACCGAACGACGTCGGACTGTAACCTCTCCGTTTTACGAGGAAACTAGTCCAATTTACCCCTGGATGACAAGCCACGCTGGAACAATGACCCCACCGAACGACGTCGGACCGTAACCTCTCTGGCACAAATAATCGACTCGGTGGGCAACCGGGCGGAGGCGTTACCCCTTCTAAGGCCGTGCGGACCTTCGACACGACCTCCCATACGAGAGTGGAGACGATGAGTCGCTCAGGTAAAATACTCTCGGGAGTGGATGGGCGGTCGGAAAGTTCAAAAACGCGAGACAACGCATCGGGTTTGATGTTCTTAGAACCCGGACGATAGGAAAGTGTAAAGTCGAAGCGACCGAAAAAGTGCCCACCGAGCCTGCCTGGAGTTAAGTCGTTTGGCGGACCTGATATATTCGAGGTTCTTATGATCGGTCCAGACAATAAAGGGTACCCCCGAACCCTCTAACCCCCTTAAATAACTTTTAATCCTTTAATTATTTAATTGCATTATTATTATTATTATGCAGTAGATCTTACAATTCTTATGAGCATGTGCGTGACCGTGATTCGTGCGCAAGCATGTCAGTGAGCACGGCATCACAATCGATCAGAAAAAAAACCCTGCCCCAGCGGGAGAAGAGGAGGGGCGGATGAGCCCGGCTGCTAGAGAATCAGAAATATATTTCTTCATGACCTCCCTTTCTGGAACAGAAAGCAAATATAACTTGCCCTTAGGCGGAGACGTACTAGATCTATGGCACAGTCATAGGGACGATGCGGAGGAAGAGAAGAAGAAGCATAACATGAGTCGCTCCACGCCGATATGGAGTTCCAACCCCAATCCACCCTGGGACCATGCTGAACCAGCCATGGATGACCAAGGACAATAGGCACCAGTGGGGACTCCGTGAGCAAGAGGGTGATCTCCTCAGAATGGTTTCCTGAGGTTATGAGGGTGATAGATCCCGTAGTGTGTGTGATACTGGGAAGGTTATGTCCATTGAGTGCATTAACAGAGATCTTGTGGCAGAGAGGAACTATGGGGATTTGAAGGTGAGATGCCCGACTGTAGTCCATGAAATTACCCTCTGCTCCGGAATCCAGCAGGGCTTGGCAGTTGTGGAATCGGGCTGCCCATTGTAGTCTTACCGAGAGGAGAGTTGAGGACGAGGATTTCTCCAAGGATAATCCACCCGACAGTAACCTCGGTTCTACTGTCGGGCTGGACAGTGAACCAGGATGTGCCCCTCAGAGCCACAGTATAGGCAGAGTCCCATAGCTCTCCGGCGGTTACTCTCCTCCCGGGAAAGCCGAGCTCTACCCACCTGCATGGGTTCGCAAGTGGATGTGGGGCTGACCGTCATACTGGAGTTGGCAGCGGAGACAACAGGAAGTCCCGACCTAAAAGTGGAACGACCTCGTTGCTCACCCCGCTGAAGACACGTGTCATCGCGAATGGCTAGATCGATCAGTCCATCAAGACCAGAGGGTAACTCCATAGCAAAAATCTCTTTCTGAATACGGTCAGCCAACCCATGCAGGAACATGTCCCACTGCGCCTCTTCGTTCCATTTACATTCCGCCGCCAGGGTCCGGAACTCGATGGAATAGTCAGAGACGGTCCTGTCCTCCTGCCGTAGTTCGGCCAACATGCGTGCGGCCTCACGACCCGTCAATGCATGATCAAAAACCCGTCTCATCTCCTGAGAGAGGGCCTGGAACGAAGTGCAACAGGAATGTTCATTCTCCCACACCGCCGTTCCCCACAGAGCCGCGCGTCCTGACAGCAGTGTCAATACTAGAGCCACCTTAGACTGTTCCGTGGCGAACGTCACTGGTTGGAGAGAGAAAAACATTGAACACTTAGTCAGAAAGGCTCTACAGTGGTTAGGCTCACCAGCATATGTCTCTGGTGTGGGTAAACGTGGCTCATGCTGACGTCCGATGCCTGTAGATGTAGAGGGAACCGGCGGTGGGAGTGGCGCAGTGGGTAAGCTCAGCTGTTGTAGTTGGGTGGTGAGCTCGGACACCTGCGCTACCAAGGCTTGCACAGCCCGTCCCGTAGCTAGCATCTGCTCCTCCTGACGATCCATGCGTGTATTGTTGTGGGATAAAAAAATTTCCAGATCCGTAGCATTCGCTGAATCCATAATGAGGTCAGATCGTTCTGTCAGAGA
>NW_015642820.1:1373951-1384089 GCF_001515625.1 Sinocyclocheilus rhinocerous
ATGTATGACCAAGGACAATAGGCACCAGTGGGGACTCCGTGAGCAAGAGGGTGATCTCCTCAGAATGGTTTCCTGAGGTTATGAGGGTGATAGGTCCCGTAGTGTGTGTGATACTGGGAAGGTTATGTCCATTGAGTGCATTAACAGAGATCTTGTGGCAGAGAGGAACTATGGGGATTTGAAGGTGAGATGCCCGACTGTAGTCCATGAAATTACCCTCTGCTCCGGAATCCAGCAGGGCTTGGCAGTTGTGGAATCGGGCTGCCCATTGTAGTCTTACCGAGAGGAGAGTTGAGGACGAGGATTTCTCCAAGGATAATCCACCCGACAGTAACCTCGGTTCTACTGTCGGGCTGGACAGTGAACCAGGATGTGCCCCTCAGAGCCACAGTATAGGCAGAGTCCCATAGCTCTCCGGCGGTTACTCTCCTCCCGGGAAAGCCGAGCTCTACCCACCTGCATGGGTTCGCAAGTGGATGTGGGGCTGACCGTCATACTGGAGTTGGCAGCGGAGACAACAGGAAGTCCCGACCTAAAAGTGGAACGACCTCGTTGCTCACCCCGCTGAAGACACGTGTCATCGCGAATGGCTAGATCGATCAGTCCATCAAGACCAGAGGGTAACTCCATTGCAAAAATCTCCTTCTGAACGCGGTCAGCCAACCCATACAAGAACATGTCCCACTGCGCCTCTTCGTTCCATTTACATTCCGCCGCCAGGGTCCGGAACTCGATGGAATAGTCAGAGACGGTCCTGTCCTCCTGCCGTAGTTCGGCCAACATGCGTGCGGTCTCACGACCCATCAACGCCCGATCAAAGACTCTGGTGTGGGTAGACGTGGCTCATGCTGACGCCCGATGCCTGTAGATGTAGAGGGAACCGGCGGTGGGAGTAGCGCAGTGGGTAAGCTCAGCTGTTGTAGTTGGAGCTCGGACACCTGCGCTACCAAGGCTTGCATCGCCCTTCCCGTAGCTAGCATCTGCTCCTCCTGACGATCCATGCGTGTATTGTTGTGGGATAAAAAGTTCTGCAGATCTGTAGCATTCGCTGAATCCATAATGTGCCACACCCACACACGGAGAGGGCTAGAATGAGTCAGTGAGCCCATGAACCGTGACAAACGCTGTATCCACCATTTTGTGGAAACAAATCAGTCAGGAGAGTAGATTAACTTTGGTGGACTTAAACTTGAAAAATAGTTTATTGACGTCTTTCCTGTTGAAATAAATTAACTTCTGATGTTCATTCATGTTTATTTTGTGCTTTAAGTAAATATGAAAAGATGATCTGTGTCACCGCGATGTATTTTTCACTGCGTGAGAACATGATGAGTAGTGTGAGAGCGGCAAGGCTTGACAGACATAGCAACAGTAACTAAGGGTGGCGGATCTTCGCAAAGGGTCAATTCTTTTAACTTGACACGGTGTCTTAAAAACACAGTGCTTATGTGCGAGACGCTGCAAAAAACACAAGACGTGAGCGCAACGGTTAAACAGGTCCATATAGTGTGTGTTTACATAGAAAATCTATAGAAAAGAAGCGCATTGGAATGGAAAAAAGAGTTCTGTGTAAACGGCTCCAAAACTACCAAAAGACCTTTAGTCTATTCAAAGAATAAACTAATATAAAGAAAAGAAAACAAGTTTTCCCTGAGGTTATGAAAGTGTGTGTGAGGCTCTTTCAAAACCATAATGCCTTTGACAGATCAGTAATTGAATACACACACTCTCAGAAAAAAGCTGTCACCGGGACTAGACCAAGATACAAAAGCCAAAAGGGACATCTTTGTACCTTATTTACCCCTAAATGGTGCATATTAGTATCTAAAGTCTACATATTAGCAGTGGTGGGTAGTAACTGATTACATGTAATCTGGGTTACATAATCAGATAAAAAAAATGAAGTACTTCTAATTAGATTGCATTGCATTTTAAAATACTCATAATCAGATTACAATTATAGATTACATAATTACATATTATTCACATAATGGCAGTAAATTATTCATAATTTATTATTTCACCCCAAATCTTTTTGCTTTTTAAAATGTTCTTTTCTAAATGAATCTACCACTTGCATAGTTTGGGAAACCTTGCAGTAATGTAATGCTTAATGCATTTCATGATGTTGATAAAGAATTGAATATTTTTTGGTATACAATCGCATTCAAGTCTATGTGATAAATGAATTAGGTCAAAAGTAATCAGAAAGTAGTCAGACTACATTATTTAATATGTGTAATCCAGATTATGTTACTAACTACAATTTTCGTCATATAATTTGTAATCAGTAATGGACTATAATTTGTCTACCATTTTCAAAAAAGGGTAGCTTTGTACCTTTTTGTTCTGAGAGTGTCTGAAGTCTACTCAATCCCCCGTCACGTTTCCCTTGAGACTGTCCCTTGTCATCCAGTGACGACACTGGGTTTGGGCTCTTGACTGTGTCTGTTGGGCCCTTTCCTTCCTGAGGTGGTGCAAGAAGACCCTTGGGGCCGATCTGCTCTGAGATATGCTGCTGAATGACACCATGTTTATTCTCTGGATGGACTAAATGTCTTTTGGTAGTTTTAGGGGTGTGGTGTGACACAATGGATCCTTCTGAAAACCAGACTTTTGACTTCGGCATTAAGTAAAACAAATGAGACCACAAGTGCAGAAAAAAAACATACAAAAAAAATATAGTGTGCGAAAACTGATGAAATTAATAGAAATCTCTTTTTTGACTTTTGCAATCAGAATTGTTATACGGATTTTTGATACTATCTAGTATGCTCAAAGAATTTTTTATTTTTTTTAAAATATGTTTTTCAACAATTAGAAGCTACAAATCTGTTGCAATTACAAGGTTATTATCGTGAATTAAAACTAAAACCAAAGCCATTAACACTTGTTGATTAACAAATTGTTTTTGTTACTTGAAATAAAATATATGGTAACTAAAATATAACAACATCAAATATAAAATTAAACTTATTTTATTTCAATTATTTTCCAAAGCAGTATTTCTCAATTTCTTTAAAAGTACTAAATTAAATTAAATAAAAAATGTATAAATAAAAAGTAATAAATCCTATATAGACATTTGTATAAAAAATAAAAAAAAGCTAAAACTTAAGCTTATATTTTCAGTTTTCACTTTAATTTAAAAATGACAAAAACCATATATACAGTAAAAAATACAACAGTATATCAATGATCCTAAATAGCACTGGTTGCAGTCTGGCATCTCAAGTGATTTACTCATTATAATTATTCATAAAATCAGCACGGTATAGTTTTATGCTTTTGTTTTACGGTTTAATAAGACTTATTTATTTTACAAATTACAAGAACCCCTTGTAAGAAGAAACCACTCCATGAAAAAATGCCACATTCTTCAGTTATTTCGGCATTCAATGCATTGTCTGAAGGACCACAAACATGTTTCAGAACATTTCTATGCGTCTTTACTGGTTCATATGACATTTACCCTACTAAACCACATCTCATCAAACCAAATCCTGGTCATTTATTTCTAGACCACTGTCATTCAGAAGAAAAACAATGTGGTGTAATCTCTGAATTGTTGCAAGATGTTGATTAACAAACCACACTAACAAACTGAGATTAACAAACCACCCTGTGCATGCAAGCCAGAAAACTAGAGAAAAACATAATTTCTCATGTAATGCAAAGACATTTAGACTATTTTATGTGTCCAAATACTTCTTGGAGTGACTGTACTTGGAAATAAAGGTAATGTAAGGACAATCTCAGTTGGAACATTGTTTCTAGAAACAATGCAACAAAACGTGTCATAATTTACTCATGCATGTCTTTCTTACATGCAATCAACAATAAAAACGTAAAAACGTCGCCTTTCAGGTCATTGTTCACATGTCTTTTTGCTGTGAAATCTTTAGATTTTTATAAAGTAAATGCAAGAATAACTTTTATATTGTTAACAATATTTCAAGATAAACCCTTAGCATCTTAGGTTTACTTGATTATCAATATATGTAATTATTTTTTTTTTTAGAAAAATCATGTTAAAATGTGTTCAAATATGATCCATCAGGTTTTTGAGGAATGTTTATTTGTTAATATTCCAATATTTATATTCATTTTAAGTAGACTGTTACCGATTTACATGACAAGCTATCAGAATGATTTACTTTTTGGCATATAAATATCAGCATCTGCACCAGATTGCATATTTTTGCTCAGCATTGGGCAAATTGTGTTTTTCTTCCTCGAGTATGAGCTCCATATTCTCATTATATCATATAATATCATATATACAGGTGCATCTCAATAAATTAGAATGTAGTGGAAAAGTTAATTTATTTCAGTAATTCAACTCAAAATTATGATTATTAATATATATATATATATATATACACACCTGTTTGAACAGAAATTTAATTTAAGTCGATTTTAACTAGAAAAACATAATTGTGTCTGGACATAAATATTCTCATTACTCTGTTACAGTAATGAGAATATAATGAGAATCATCAATAAATTAATGAGAATTGCAAACAACGACAAAAAAAAAGATCCAGTTGCATTCAAGTGATGAGAATTGGGGGTAAACATGTTTAATTTTCTTGAAAATAATGTCACATTGCACAATAACTTAATGATCCTAAAATATGCTTTATTATCTTTATCCAAAACAAGTTAACAATGATAACAATTTAGCAATGAAACTCTTTGCTGAAGTACTCGTTAAGACTGCTGAATTAGAGCTCTTGAAGGAAAAGTTCACCCAAAAATGAGGATTTGCTGATAGTTTTCCCACTCTAAGGCCATTAAAGATATAGATAAGTTTGTTTCTTCATGAAAACAGATTTGGAGAAATTTAACATTACATCACTTGCTCACCAATGGATCCTCTGCAGTGAATGGGTGCCATCAGAATGAGAGTCCAAACAGCTGATAAAAACATCACAATAATCCACACAACTTCAGTCCATCAACTAATGTTTGGGAAGTGAAAAGCTGCGTGTTTGTAAGAAACAAATCCATCATTAAGGTGTTTTAACTTCATAAATCATTGCTTCAGGCCAAAACACGAATCCATAATAACGCATCCTCCATCTCCATCCAAATCCACAGACATGTTTGTTTAGAACTCTTTTTGCTTGTAAATGGTGCTTAAAGATGGATTTGTTTCTTACAAACACACTGCTTTAATTGATGGACTGGAGTGGTGTGGATTATACTTGTGAATTATTGTGATGTTTTTATCAGCTACATCATGGATGCCCCGAGGCCTTTTCAGAAAATCTTCGTTTTTGGATGAACTGTCCCTTTAAACCAGAGGTCCTCAACTCTGGCCCTCGGGGTCCACGTTCCTGCAGAGTTTAGCTCCAACCTTGATCAAATTCACCTGCCTGTAACTTTCTAGTAATACTGAAGACCTTGATTAGCTTGTTCAGACAATTTGTGCAATTGCTTGGTTGGAGCTAAACTCTGCAGGAAAGTGGACCTCGAGGGCCAGAGTTAAGAACCCCTGCTTTAAACCACCCATGCTGTTTACACAAAGACAGAGAAGCAGTGCAGAGACTCATCAAATCCTTAAACATAAATACATTATTTTAAATTGTTAATCTTTGCTACAGGCAGATTTCTTCATATTATTTCTCATTGTTAAGCATAGAGCAGATTTGCATGTGCTAGATTTTGTAAATGTGAAGTCTTGCTGCCCTCTAGTGATAATAAAACAGACTGCTCAGATTACAGGGCTCAGTTCTCCTCTTAAACACATTTATCAGATTCAGTACACAGAGAAAGTCAAAGATAATCATTATAATAACATGTCTATCTAACTTCAAGACTGGACCAATACATTTACTTTTGAGAATGATGAAAATGCATGAAAATGTGACAAACATTGTAATTTTACCTTTTGTGACGATGAGCATGCCTCCACTCTGCAGAAGATCTCCACTAAAGTTTCCATGAATTCCTTCTGCACTTGCCTACAAGAAAGTGTGTGATAAACCGGAAACAGAAGAGTTGAAGTCTTTAAAAGGTTTAAGATTGCATGCACATCTTGAAATGATGAGCAATTATTTAACACCTAATATAAGGTCATTATTAAAAAATGTTTACAAATAAGACACCTAATAAGTCATTTAATCACTAAGTCTCATTATACCAGAATTATAATTTACAAGCGCAATGTGTAATGTGTTATAAATACCTTTGAGGCAATTTCTCGTACGCTCTTTCCCATAGCAGCTGGAATCACATTCACGGCATTGTACCTGAGTTTGAAAACCAGAAATATTTTTGTTCATTTTGACATGCTTGTGTCACAGTCCATCATACACATTAAAAAAAAAAATATTCATGAAACATATATTGCAAGTTCCCTCATACCTTTTAAAGCCTAAATCGTTGTAACACTGTTTCTTCTCATCAATGTAGATGTCTAAAACAAAGACAAAGTTAAAGATTCACAGGATCAGGAAGATGGTAATGATAGCCAAGGTAAACACAGGCATGGTAACAGGTCAAAGAATTACAGTAAAAGACAGGAATTCAATCACCAATAAATTCAAAACTAAACACACACAATGTGCTTAACCTGAGGTTATCACTTATTTCACAAGAAGGAATGCAAAGTAATGCATTTGCATTAACAAAACCTGAATCCAGCATGATTCGAGAATTTGAGCATCTTGGGCTTCAATATAAGCAAGAAAGTCTGTACAAAGTCACATGATCAGTGTTACTCAGTAACATGCATTTATAAATAGTGCCCAATCTGAAATAATTTGCCTACCTTTTATAACATTATACCATGCATTATTTTAATGTTTTCATTTTATTTACAGGTTTAAATGTTTATATCTCTTTAATTTTTTTAATTTTTTAAAATATTTGTAAGAAATTAAAAGTTGTTTTATTTTCATAGTTTCTTTTTATTTACAGGTTTAAATGTTTCTATCCTTTATTATATATATATATATATATATATATATATATATCTCAAAAAATTTGAATATTTTCTCAAAGATCAATCAAAAAAAGATTTACAAAACAGAAATGTTCAAGATCTCCAAAGTAGGTTTAATTATGCACTCAATACTTGGTTGGGGCTCCTTTTGCATGAAGAGAATTACTGCTTCAATGTGGCGTGGCATGGAGGCGATCAGCCTGTGGCACTGCTAAGGCACTATTGAAGCCCAGGCTACTTTGATAGCAGCCTTCAGCTCGTCTGTATTGTTTGGTCGGATGTTACTTATCTTCCTCTTGACAATACCCCTTAGATTCTCTATGGGGTTCAGGTCAGGCATGTTGGCTGGCCAATCAAGCACAGTAATATCATGGTCAGCAAACCACTTGGAAGTGGTTTTGGAACTGTGGACAGGTGCTAAAGTCCTGCTGGAAAAGGAAATCAGCATCTCCATAAAGCTTGTCGGCAGATGAAAGTATAAAGTGCTCCAAAATCTCCTGGTAGACGGCTGCATTGACTTTGGACTTGATAAAACACAATAGACCAGGGGTCGGCAAGTAAGTTTGGGCCAAAAAAATTTTCAGAACATAGTCAAAGGATAATTTAAGAAGAATATTAATTGATGAAAAATGCATCCAGAATTGCCTGAGACGGACTGTTACAGTGTCTTTTGTAACTGGTAGTGAGCTGTTACTCTGTGTTAAATCCTGTAGTAGGACAGTCATTAACAAAAAGCCACATTTGTGTGGTGGTGTCGGGGTTTTACACTGGATAAATTAATAAAGCAGAGTACTGACACGCAACCTGGCAAGTATCTTCATTCACCAACTTGCAACACAGACCGCCTTGCTAAAACACACATATGTGGGAGATGCGGAATGGATAAAAAAATAATTCAAAAAATAAAAGAGGACTTGGATAAGCCCATTAATAGCATGCTTGAGTTATGCTCTTAACAAACTATGTTTTATTTCCTCTTTCCATATTGTGAATAATAAATGTGTATCATTTTAATTTGCTTGTTACACAATGGAGCCTAACTTATTGTAATAATTATTTGACGTAGCCTACTTTTACACTCAGAATTATTGCTTGGCATCCTCACGTACTAAACTGCATTTTTTTTTAATTGTTTGCGTGCTGGAGGTACGCTGTTATGTCGTGTGCAGAGTGGTGTTAACATTTAAGCTAGCTGGTGAGAGAAAATGGCACTATCAAAGAGTCTAAAGAGGAAAGTTGACAGCGAAAATAGGGCATACAAAGAAGAATGGAAAGACAACTATGCATTCATCCTACCTAGTTTTGTGAATGCAAAGCCGGTGTGTCTTATCTGCAACGAAGTTGTTGCTGTTTGCAAAGAATATAATATTAGACGGCACCACGAGACGAAGCATGGCACCTTCAAAGTGGCCTTTCCGCTCCAAACAGAGGCACGAAAGCGCAAAATTGAAGCACTGACAGCAAGCTATGCACACAGCAGCAGGATCCTAGGGCCTCACAGATCAACAGAAAGTGACAAGTGCGTCCCTAAAAGCGTCTTGGCTGCTCGCACGACACAACCGGCCATACACTGACGCAGAGGTTTTCAAAGAGGTTATGGTGACAGTTTCGGAAGAACTGGTGGCTACTGACAAGTCGATGAATGCTATTATTGCCTCTGTGAAACAGTTACCCCTATCTGCGAGGTTCGCTATCCGGCGCATAGATGCGCTGCCGGATGCTGTGCAGGAAGTTATGATCAGTGGTCTCAATCAGGCCAACTACTTTTCCCAAGCCATTGATGAGAGCACTGACAACACAGATGTAGCCCAGATGTGCGTCTATGTTAGATACTTTGATGGAAAAGTGTGCCCTTCTAACCTTATTCCATTAGAAGGGCACACGACTGGGGACATTATATTTATGAAATTGGAAGAGTTGTTTAGGCTGCATTCATTGTCATTTGAGAAGGTTAACCTAATCGTGACAGACGGGGCTCCTGCTATGGTGGGAAAGCAGAGATCTGGTAAGCAGAGTGAAGGAGATCGCCCCCCAAATACATGGACTGCATTGCCTCATCCACCAGAGTGTCCTCTGTGCCAGGCTCAGCGGTGAGCTAAAGGAAGTAATGGATAAAGTGATGAGAGTCATTAATTTTGTCAGGGGAACATCAAACACACAGCATCGTCTTTTCCGACAACTTGTGGTCGAGTCAGAAGAGGCCACTTACGATGACTTGCTGCTACACAATGACGTGTGCTGGTTAAGCAAATGAAACGCGTTGGGCCGCTTCTGGATGAGGTCAAGGCGTTCCTTAAATTAAGCAAGATTATTGGCAGCAGCTGATCACCTTGCCCTCCAGGAAGATGAAAAATTAATGTCTAATGTTGCATTTTTAGCGGATACATTTGGCCACCTAAACCAGCTTAATCTGCAGCTACAGGGGAGAGGCAAAACCATAGCGGACATGGTTGAAAAACTGGAATCATTCACGAGGAAGCTGGAGTTGTTGGAGTCAGATATATCAACTGGCCGGCTGCTACATTTCAGTACACTAAAAACATAGGCCCTGGGACAAGTGACAGAGCTGATGGTGGACTTCATGAAGCAGCTACAAGCCAACTTCACTTCTATGTTTGAGGACTACTCTATCCCAAAGGATATTATTGCTTTTGTGCATGACCCTCTCACAGTCCGACCAGGAGACTTCTCCTCCCTGGTGAAAAAAATGATCCCCTTGTTGGACGGGGCAGCATTTCAGATGGAGTTAATTGATTTCCAAACAACTTCCCTGGTCATTGATGCGCTCAGAAATGCGGAGTCTGTGAGTGCCTTTTGGGTGGCATGCTTAAAAGAGTATAGCACAATCAAAACACTCGCATTTTATGTGCTGACAATGTTCCCTTCCACCTATACATGCGAGTCGACCTTCTCATCAATGAATGCGATAAAGACACATGAGAGAAATCGACTGACGCTTAAAAACCTGGGCCCTCATTTATCAACAGTGCGTAGAAAAGGTTCTATATTTTGTCCTAAGAATGAAATTTAGAATGTGCCTAAGTACAAGAAAATCCGTATTTATCAAACGTGCGCACGCAGTTCTTAAGCACATGGGTAAGCAATCATTGTTGATAAATCCCACATGTGCGTAAGTACCATGCTCGTTCACGTTCACGGTCATTTGCATTCGGAAACGCCTCCAAT
>NW_015642820.1:1384136-1385720 GCF_001515625.1 Sinocyclocheilus rhinocerous
TCTACCACTAGATTCTCTGCGTAAGCATGCTCAGAGGTGTGCTTATATTTACACACATTTCTACGTATAAGTACAAGTTGGCAGATCCCACACTTTGCGTTAAACTGTTCTTATGCACTCATTACGCACACATCTGTGCATACGCACTATTGATAAATGAGGACCCTGGAGAACTGTCTGCGGATTAAAGTGACATCCATATCACCCAACATCCAAAAAATCATGACTGATGGAAGATGCCAGTTTTCACATTTAGTGAGTAGCCTACTAAGCCTATGTAATAGCCAAAATGTACTTTGAACGTAGTTACTGAATTTCATCTAACTTTAACTCTATTCCTACTCCTGTTTACTGTCGTTCCAGGTGTATAAATATATGCACCGCCAGCTGTTCTGCATCCATGATCAAGAATTCTTTTTTTGCTGATTGTCTTGCCAATCTTTTTGATAAAAAGGAAGCTGAATTTGCTTTGTTATTGTTCACGTGTTGGTGCTGAGGCCCCGCGTTATAAGCAAACGTTTCAATGGTTCACTGTTAGTTTTTTTATACCACGCATTTCATGATGGCTATTTTAGAGGTGTGTCTAGCGATCCACAGACTCTTTTGAATGTCTTTCAGAACTTTTCAAATTAAAAGCTCTCAATTCATCTCAAAATAAACATTGCTGCAAAAACGTTCTCATACTTTTATTTTGAAGGCAAAATCACTAAAGACGAAGTGATTGTGAGTAACTGTTGCTGTCATGACAGATCTATTTCAGAACCAGCTGCTATCAAAATAATCTTGCTGCGGGCGCGGGTCAGATATTATTGCTTTAATATTGCTTTAAAAAACTTTAAAATGTTTTACTGTACATGTAATGAATCTAGAATATATGAAAGTTTCACTTTTTGAAATAAGTTACAAAAAGAAAATCTTTTTCATGATATTCAAATTTTTTGAGATGCACCTGTAGATGTGTTCAAAACGTTTATGTAAAAGTATACTAAAAGTAAATGGAAACAATGTTATATAACAATAAATTACAGAAGCAAAAGTGAAATTTTTTCAGATAAATATATTTTAAATCTGAGTGTGAACAAACGCAAATAGTGTAGCTAGTATTGAAAGCAACTGCACAAATTGTCTTGTGCAAGAAAAATACAAACAGTGCAAATGATTCACAAACTGCACACAAAATGAGAGAGAAATTATGCTGAATGCAACAGAACAAATAGTGCAAATGATCTTTAGAAAACTATATAAGAATTATTTACATAATATAACAACCAAATGGATCGATCCGCAGGCTGTACTCTGCGTTGGAATCGATTCTACCGCGTTGTGAAAACATAAATTCCAGTACTTTATCTGATATGTACTGTGATATGTACGTTTCATCCTTGTTTTGGTTTGTTTAAAGGGGTCTGTAACGTTGTTCGTAGCTCGGGAAGAAGGAGGCGGGAACGGCGAACATTTAAACCAAACATTAATCAAATAAACAAACACAAAATGAAAGTAAAGCGGCAACCCCTCGCGGACGACTGCCGCACACAAAACACAAAATAAAGTCCAGGCCTGGTCCTCTCTCCTCCACTCGTCACA
>NW_015642820.1:1385801-1397499 GCF_001515625.1 Sinocyclocheilus rhinocerous
GCTGTTTTTTTCACCTCCGTGCCCCAACGTCTTTGTTTGGGCTTCCGAAAGCGGATGATGTCAGGAAACGGTGGTTGCAATTTAATTTTTACCTCGTTCCCTGAGCATTATAACCCCAATTTGCTATTGTGTGCTGTGCATTTTACTGAGGATAGCTTCCACAACACGAGGGAGTACAGTGCTGGATTCGCCAAAAGTTTTTGTTGAAAGACGGAGCAAGGGGCATGGCAGTACTGAAACACCGTCTAAGCTGTTCGCCAATCACAACGCACTGGGACAGCTAACCAATCACAACACATTTTGTTTTTCGGAAGGCAGACCTTCATCAAAGCCGGAACTAATCGAGCCGTTTGTGGCAGGCTGGGGAGAAAGGGATTTTAATAATGTAAATTATGTGAAAAATAATGCGTTTTTCGAACCACCAAGCATGAGAGCATGTTCTAGTACACCCCCAAAACAAAATCAAGACTTTGTAAAAGAGCATAATAGGACCCCTTTAATGTCAAAGTGCTCTATCGTGTGTTTTTCTGTGCTTTGTCAGAGAGTGCTCTCATGCAAATGTGTTATTTTGTAACGGTTTTCATGCACGCACAGCGCAGTTTACTTTCACTTTGCGCTTGTTCAAATTTCCAAAGAAATATGCTAATTGACCCTTCGCAGGGAGTTTGAGTGACAGGCGATCTGACCAATCATAACGCCGAATCCACCATTTTGTCCAACAAACAAATCAGACAGGAGAGTAAATTAACGTCAGTGGACTTGAACTTGAAAAATGGTGTGTATTGATGTCTTTCCGCAGTTGAAACAAGATACCTTCTGATTTTCAGAAGGTAAAATCAGAAGGTAAATGTTTATTTCATGCTATAACTAGTAAAGAGGAAGAGACGATCGGTTCACATGCCGCTTGAACTGAGGCAATACAGTGATCTGTCACGGTATTTACCATCATTTTTGTAGCATTTGTAAGCATTTGTTTGGCTCAGAGGAACAAAATGCATAGGTTTCTTTTGATGAATTAACGCTGATCAAAATGTCATGACGTTATCACATTCACTACGGAGCCTATGAATGTCCAAATGAGACAAATGCAATATCTCCGAAAAGCAGATGTAGCGAATCAGCTCATGGGGAAATATGAATAATTAATCATAACTAGTTATAATTAATTATAAATATTTAGATCCGCTGTAGATATTTACTTGACCTCTCAGGGTCAACTGTCTGTCAATTCTAAGAACGTGTCCAGACGCTACACAGATAATCTCCTTTTTAAGAGACTTGATTGGATTAGTGGTTCAAAACGTATTAAACATTTAAGAACAATAGTTAATTTTAGCCGTGGGTGGCTGTCTTGACCTTTGAAGGTAAAAAAAAGAAATTTAAAAAATCTTGTGTTTTTCAAAGTCTTGACACATTTCCAAAATGTGGTTCCTATACTAAAAACAGTGGATTTTTAGAAATGTTTAAGCATCTCTTCTGGGTCAAAATGTAATCAAATGCATTTTGATGGTAAAATGAACTTATTAGATTTTTTACTATAGTCTATATTTGAGCAACATTAGTGTAAAACTAAGAAATTAGGAACAACACTAAAATATAAACCAAGCTACGTAACAAATCCTCACCACCCTTAAAGAATCCCCCATCCTTGAACTCCTTCACTCCCGTCTCTTCGGGTCCGATGCCGATCAGAGCGACACCATTTGCTTTCAGGTTCTTCTCCAGTTTACTGACCTCCGCTGCCATCCACCGACACACCTGACAACCAAACCTCCGCAAGAAGAAGAGAATAACTGTCTGCTCCCGCCACAGAGAACCAATCTCCACCATCTAATGAACAAGATACAAGACGATGTGGACGACAAGACATACTCAAAGTGAATGGGTTTCCATGTTTCTTTCATTATTTCCAGTTCATGGATGAAACGAACTTTATTTACATTTTTGGGTAGTTGATATTTTATATGATGCTGTGACGATGAGAGTGATGTGCTAGAGGTAATTTAAAACAAATTTTCTAATTATTTTATACATAACTGGTAATCTCATAATTAAGAGACTATATAATTGTCATTATCATATGTAACAAAAAGTAACAGTCATGATTCTGAAACAAATGAATGCTCATGGACATTATTTGTTGATGGTTAAGTGACTTACTGAGTGAGAATGATTTATTTTAATAAACTGATTTACAATAAGCCTTTAAAGGGGTCATATGATGCTGCTAAAAAGAACATTATTTTGTGTATTTGGTGTAATGAAATGTGTTTATGCGGTTTAAAGTTAAAAAAACACATTATTTTCCACATACTGTACATTATTGTTTCTCCTCTATTGTTTCATGCGTCGATTTTTACAAAGCTCATCGTTCTGAAAAAGCGAGGTGTGCTGTGATTGGCCAGCTATCCAATGCGTTATGATTGGCCGAATACCTCAAGCGTGAGACAGAAATGTGAGTCACATGCATGTTTTATATGGTTTGAAAAATATACCTTTGAAAATGTACAAAAAAATCTAATATTTCAGAAGGCAAATCTATTACATAGATAATGTTTAAAAGTATTATATTTCATATTAATTTAATAATATTCAATATTTGATAATTGATTTTTTCAAATATTTTTAAAAGACACTACAGTACAGGTACCCAATTAGAACAAGAAACCCCCAAAAGAAACCCCCTACTGCTTAGGTTTGAAGTGTTGTTTACATTATAAAGACTTGAATGTGTTTTCATCATTGCATTTGACACCTGCAAGCAGTGAACGAGTTCTCATTTACGCCTGGAGTGTGTTTATATCACATCAAGCAAACTGTTCCCAAGGGTCTTCACTTTAAAAACATCAATTACATCTTAACAGGTGCAGTGTGAGAAGAACTCATGCAATCAAGAGGAAAAACGGCATTACTTTAATTTACAAAGTCATGATATAGAGGGCTGACACGCTGTGAATCATTAAAACAGGAAGTGCTTCATTTTCCATGAAAATACTTTGAGATTGTTATTTAAAAGTTTTGAATATAACGTAATAAGTATTATTTTCAAGAACCAGGTTTCTTTAGTACTATTTAAGTTTAGGAATTCATTCATTGACAGTTTGCACATGAACATAGCACTGCATAGTCTGCTCATTATGACTTATAGAAACATTGCGTGTGAATTATTACCTCTCCAGACGTGGTGTTTTTCACTTGGTTGGCTCCTAAGCTGGTCAGATTCACGGATGACATTTTCTTAGTGTTTATTTTTTGCTTTCAGGTGTAAAATTCGTCCTTGTTTCCTCCAGCGATTTTTACACTTTACACAAGCATACAAACCATACAGTCTATGATACAAACGCGCCGCTGTTATATACACACGCCCACTTGTGTAAGACATGGCGTGAGCGACAGGCGTATCGACCAATCACAATCAACCGTCAGGGATTCAAACCATGCGCTCGAGGGGCGGGACATATTACATAAATATAACAAAGGCAACTCTGTGTGATTATTTATGCAACAATACATCTTATCTTAAAGCCCCGAATATATTTTTTCCCAGTACAAACTCAATATTTCTAAATGTAAATTGATTCTATGAATAACACACACATTGTTTTTTTTGTTTTTTAAAGCCCAAGATCAGTTTTAAAGGGGTCATATGATGCGATTTCAAGTTTTTCTTTCTCTTTGGAGTGTTACAAGCTGATTGTGCATAGATAAGATCCCTGAAGTTGCAAAGACTAAAGTCTCAAAACCAAAGAGATATTCTTTATCAAAGTTAAGACTCTGCCACGCCCCCCTAAAACGGCTGGTTCTAACACGCCCCCACATATCTACGTCACTATGTGGAAATATTAGAATAATGCCGCCCAAATGTTCAAGCAAAGAAAGAAGGCGTGATTTCAGTAACCGCAGTTAGTGTTGATGGTGCGCGAGAGAGCGAGCGAGAGAGAGAGAGAGAGAGAGCTAGACACATCAAAGTGGAGTCAGCTGTCTTAACCGTGGCTTGTGTACTGCAAACACATACCAGCTTCATCACGGCCTTTTCTATAAGATCATTTAGGGTGTGGTTTATCTGTACGTCAAAGGTCAGATTCCAGTCTTCATTTGAACGTTGTAATGATTTACATTCAATAATCAATACAGACCAAGAAAGAAAGAAAAAAAACTTAAGGTATTTTACTCAGTTTCTGTGTGTATAGTAAATCATTGACTTCAGAATAGTGTTGGTTTGCCAGTCCGCAATAACAGCTCTTTCAACACAAAATAAAATTGCTTAAAATGTAAATAAAAAATAAAATAATAAAAACAAATCTCATAATGTCAATGTAAGTAATGTTTACTCACTTATTTATAAATAGGGGAAATAATATGCTCCATTCAACACATACATAGGCCTATAATCAGAGGTGGACAGTAACGAAGTAGGCCTACATTTACTTGAGGATTGTACTCAAAGTACACTTTTTTTTCAGACAGTCTATCAGTAATCACTCTTCTAGGGCCATGTGAAGTGATTTCCCAGCATGTTTTGAACACTGACCAGATACAAATGTGATATTTATTTACAACAATTCAGTAATAAGAAGTTAATATTATGGTATATATATTGTCTGATTTTGCAAAATTGTGTAAACGAAAATATTACCTATAAAGCCACAGAAGAACTGTTGTGCGTCTCCAAAACACAATAAGTGTTTGACTTGAAGCAGCACTGGACAGTTCTGTGTATCAAAGTACCACCAGAGCGAGAGAGCAGTTTTGAATGTATGTTTTGATATCAAATAAATCTTGCTTTTTTGTTAAAGCAGTGTTGCTGTTGTAAAGTTACAGCTACAGTTGTGTTGTTGGGTTTTAAAGCAGTTTTTTTCCCTATCAGTTTGTATTTACAGCGATTTCACTGTCAACACGGTTCAAATGTAGATGAATGGCTACATGTGTGCACACTGCCAGAGCTGTGTGAGATGATCACTACCCTCCTGCTTTTGTGTGGGTGGGTAGGGGTGTTAAATATATATATTTTTTCTTTTTTTTTAACATTCTAAAAGCTCTTTATTTCAAGGTTACTTATAGTGTATTCAGTATAATATATTGTAAGTTGCTTCAGAGGCATAAGGTTGCAAGTATTACATACAACAATAACAATGCAGTGCATTGACATAAAAAAGGAAATTACTTTTAAAAAATTTACTTTTACTTAAGTAAAAATCTATCTTTGCAACGTTCACTTGTAATGGAGTATAGCCTAATATTTGACCAGCAGTATCTGTACTTTCACTCAAGTAATGGAATTGTGTACTTGGTCCACCTCTGCATATAATATTCTGTATTTTTAAAATATTCTGTTTATAATTAAACATCATGAATATCAAAATAAATGGAAAATCATATTCCCAGCTAATATAAAACGTGCTGGCAAGGTTCTCTCAAAATTACGAACGAACGTTCTTCCAGTAACGTTAATAGAACGTTCATTCAAAGTTATCTGGTCTTTGATATAATGTTACATGGACGTTCGTTTCATAAACGTTCCCACTTACCAGTTTTAGGTGGTTTAAAGAACATTCAAGAGTAAATTCCCTTAATGTTTGCAAAACAATAAAATAAAACGTTCCCTTAATTTCGTCTTTAACGTTCATATAAACAAGAAAAAACACTTAAAATAGTAAATAAAAACGTTTTGAAAATTCAGAGAGCAATCAAAAATAACGTTTTCATAACTTAATGGGAACGTTCTCAGAACATATTTTTTGTTATCTGGTTTGACAAAAGTGAAAATGATAAATAATCAATGCAGGATGACATCTTGAAGGTCCACATGGCTTTTAAAGTATTTTAGACGGGTGTCAGTTTTCAGTTGATGCTGATGCTGCAGATTGGCGCGGGACGGGAGGGGCGATGCCGTGACGTCACGCGGGAGAGCCGATGGACGGGAGGAAGAGAGATGCGAGAACAGGGCAAGACCGGAGGAGCACGATAAAAACTGAGAAATGACCGCGCCAGAAAGCACGCAAAAACACGAAACGTTAAACAGCGGCGTCAACATGATGCGTCCTTCCGTCTGCTGTTTGCAAGCCAGTAATGCATGAAGAGCATCCCGGATAAAGGTAACATTTCTGTTTCCATCCGCGGCACGCCTCTCACAAAGAACACATGAGGAGTCGATTGTATAATCTTTACCTTGAACGCGGAAGATTAGGGTGATCATTACACCGCTGAAGTGCAGCCGGTGTGGTCAAACAGAAAATAAACACGTCTAGCTCTCCATGCAAGCATCCTTCTTTTCATCCATAATTAAACATTTTTTATAAATCAACGATTATGTGCGCTTTTTACTCTCGCATAATAGAGATAACCTCGCGCATTTCTCAGAAGTGTGCAGGAACGAGGCTGCAGTTATGCGTTTTGCTTCCTCAGCTATGGAGAGACCACATGTGCAATGCGCATCTTGTCAGTGGAGCTGCCCATTGGTTGCAGTACGTCGTGTCCACGAGGGGAGAAGAAGAAGTGATGGAGAGACCACATGTGCAATGCGCATCTTGTCAGTGGAGCTGCGCATTGGTTGCAGTACGTCGTGTCCACGAGGGGAGAAGAAGAAGTGTCATATCACTGACCTCTTTAAAGCAATGGCGCTTCAGCACATACTTCACTGCTAATTTGATGTATAAAACCGCTATTGTGATGCTTTTCAAGTAATTGTGTTATTTTGCTCTCTGTCTCAATGTCACCATGACCTACATTTTTTAAAATAAAGGTTCTTCATTAGCATTGCTGGTTCCATAAGGAGCCTTTAACATCCATGGAATCTTTCCAGGTTCTTTATTGTGGAAAAATAAAAGAATCTGTTCTTCACAGCTGACAAGGAATGTTCTCAGAACTTTGGCTATACTTGCCTGCAAGGTTCTCTCAGAGTTATGAACAAATGTTCTTGCAGTAACTTTAATAGAATGTTGGTTCAGAGTTATCTGGTCTTTCATAATGTTCTCAAAATGTTAACACAAAAACATTATTTACACATCACTCATGGAACTTTTTTTTTTTTACTAAAACAATTTAGATGGATGTTCATCTGACATTTTTTTAAGTGTTACTGTTACTACTTGTGTCAGAGAACATTCAAAAGTGACATTCCCATAAAACTGGAATGTTCCCTTAACGTTTGTATAACCGAGAAAAAATGTTCTTAAAACATTTAAAAATGGATGTTTTGAACGTTCAGAGAACATTTAATTGTTTCCATGACGCTTGCAAAATGGTAAAACTGGAATGTTCCTTTAATGTTCGCATAACCAAGAAAAAAACTTTATAAAACATTAAAAAAAAAAAAACTATAAAGATATAGTTCTAAAAATCGGTCTCAAGAGTCCACACCACAGCTATAACAATAAAGGCACAGAGAAACGATATCGTTTGAATCACTTTCAGAATGCTTTGTTCCAACCGATTAACGATACAAACACTGACACCCAATCAGAATCCATCCTGCTATAGTGAGCTCGAGAATTTAAAGCGACAGATGAGCGTGCGCTTAGAAGAAACAGACGATATCGTCCGCTGGACGAACAAACAAACTTATCTTTATAGTTATCGTTCTTGGTGTGAACGGGGCTTTAATGGGAATGTTAACAAAATGTTCTAAGAACATATTTTTGTTAGCTGGGTTCGAACTAAGAAAAAATAGTTCTTTTAAAGAACTGTTTACTGAAAATGATTCTTCTTTCTAGGGCATCACTGTGAAAACCATCTTTTGGAAGCGTGTAAGAGTGCTTTGTACAGCTGGCACTGTGCTGCAGCAGCAACAGACTGCTTTTTCCTGTCTTTTTCCCTTTTAGTGTGAGCAGAATGTCATCTCCTGGAATGGGCACCCCGAGCGACCCCCTCCTGTCCAGTCCTGTAGGGGGGAAGTTCGGGACTGCCCAGGAAGGCACCTGGAGACCCACTCTATCCAAAACGTCCAGTTTCCCATCGTCCACCACACGGCACCTCAGTCACAGAGCCAACAACTTCCAGAGGCACCCGAAGCGACGGAAACTGATCAGGCCGTCTCCGCCGCCGCCGCCGAACACGCCGTGCCCCCTGGAACAGCTCGACCTGAGCGAACTTCCACCGAGACGCACTTTCCCCGAGCTTCTCTTCAATGGCTGCATTTTGTTTGGGATCGAGTTCAGCTACGCGATGGAAACGGCGTACGTCACGCCTGTGCTTCTTCAGATGGGGTTGCCCGACCAGTTCTACAGTCTTGTGTGGTTCATCAGTCCAATTTTAGGTATGTAGTTTTGAAGAATATCCTAGGTAATAAATTTAGGTTATAAAAACAAACAATGTTTTGAAATGTTTAAAAACTTTGACATGTCCAGTTTTCTTGACATGATTATAATGTTATTTAAAGGTTACAAAAAAGTTTTTTTTTTACAACATTCTGCTAATTTTATTCTTACCCAAGATATAATGTTATTTGAATGTTTATTCTTAATATTCTAAGAATGTTTTCTCTCAAAATTATAAGAACATTCATCAGGTAGAAATAACATGTTTTCTCTTAAGAAGAATGTTCCATTAACATTACTTTAAAAACATTTTGTCCTAACCTTTATAACTTTTAAAAAACATTCATTAAAGTTGTGAGAATGCTCTTCGTTAGTTGGGATCCTGGCCGCTGTATTGAATATGAAAATGTATAAGCGAATGAGCACTGTCAAGTTCAAGTTTTTTAAAGCCAACATTTAGCCAGTAAAGTTGTCTGTCTTCTTTTATGATTCCCAGGATTCCTTCTGCAACCAATTCTTGGGGCATGGAGTGACCGATGTACGTCTCGCTTTGGCCGCAGGAGACCTTTTATTTTTGCCCTGGCAATAGGTAAGAAGTATGAATTTAGTTATTGCAAACTTCACTAATTGATCTCTTTGTTTGCTCTTTAAAGGATTAGCTAACTTCCAGAATGAAAATTTCCTGATAATTTACTCACCCCCATGTCATCCAAGATTCATGTCTTTCTTTCTTCAGTCGAAAAGAAATTAAGGTTTTTGAGGAAAACATTCCAGGATTTTTGGACTTCAGTGTTGGCCAACGGATTGAAGGTCCAAATTGCAGTTTCAGTGCAGCTTCAAAGGGCTCTACACGATCCCAGACAAGGAATAAGGGTCTTATCTAGCGTAACGATCGGTCATTTTCTAAGAACACAAATGTATATACTTTTAATCACAAATGTACATCTTGCACCAGCCCAACATAATGCAATTCGTAATCACGTTGGTCACGCGTGACGTAGGCGGAAATACCAACCCAGTCTTTACAAAGTGAACGTGCAAAGAAAGTCAAACGCCATTTACAAAAAAAGATAAAACAATGATGTCGGATGATTTTGAAGTTAGAGGAAAGTACACAGACGAAGAGCTAACCGCGCATGACCTTTCCAACGTGATTACGTAATGCGTGAAGTCGCGCATGTGCATCGCAGAGCTAGTGCAAGACAAGCATTTGTGGTTAAAAAGTATATAATTTTAATTTTTTTTTTTAGAAAATGACCGATTGTTTCGCTCGGCTGGGATCGTGTAGAGCACTTTGAAGCTGCATTGAAAATGCAATTTGGACCTTCAACCCGTTGGCCACTATTGAAGTCCACTATATGGAGAAACATCCTGGAATGTTTTCCTCAAAAACCTTCATTACTTTTCGATTGAAGAAAGAAAGACATGAACATTTTGGATGACATAGGGGTGAGTAAATTATCAGCAAATTTTCATTCTAGAAGTGAACTAATCCTTTAAAGGGGTCATATGATGCGATTGCAAGTTTTCCTTTCTCTTTGGAGTGATACTGAAACTAGAGTTTCATTTTTAATTTAAAATGCTTTGATGTTGCTCTTTTGGTGTGTTTGCAGGGGCTCTGCTGGGTCTAACACTGGTGCTGAATGGACGGGACATTGGAACGGCTGTGGCGGACACCACCCTGGATCACAAGTGGGGCATCGTGCTGACGGTGTGCGGTGTGGTTCTGATGGACTTCAGTGCCGACTCGGCGGACAACCCCAGTCATGCGTACATGATGGATGTGTGTAGCCCAGAGGACCAGGACCGAGGCCTAAATATTCACGCTCTCCTGGCAGGTTAGAGAAAAACTTGATTAATTATGGTTAAATGTTCATTTAAAGCATTATTTTGTTTTTAACTTAACTGCTTGAGTCGTGGTTTTCACATAAGGACTTTTTTCTCATAATTCTCAAAATCTAATATACGTCTAATCACATCAGTGTTGTTTTATTAATATTTCTATCCCATTATAATATTTATTCATATTTTGAATTAGCTTTTATTTTTATATTTTCAGTTTTTTGTTTCATTTTAGTTTAAGTCTTTTTTGTCAGTTGTACACATCCTTTAAGTTTTTATTTATTAATTGTTTTGGCTAATTTGACTTTTCTTTTTTGTTAAATGTATAGTGCTCCCAGATCGATTTAACACATTTAATCTTATTTAATTAATTCCCTGAAAATCTATTATTTTTTTATTATTTATAAATTATTATAGCATATAGTTATATATTATAGCCATTTTGTTTTGTGACTTGTCACTTTCATTAGTTTAAAAAAAATTAATTAGCTTTAATTAATTTTTATTTCATTTTTCATTTTAGTAATTTTTTGTACTTCAACTTAAACTAATCAATTTTTGATTTTGTCAAATTTGACAATGATTTCAGTTACCTGTAAAAGTATAGTACTCCTAGATCCATTTAACACATTTTACCAAATTAAATCAATTCCATGAAAAGAGTTTTATTTTAGTATTATTTATATATTATAATAGTATTTATATGTATTTTGAATTAGCTAGTATTTTTATATTTTCAGTTTTCATTTTAGTTTTAGTAATTTAGTTTTGTGGTTTTATCATTTTTATTAATTTTCATTTTTAAGTAATTCTATTTAGATTTAATTTATTTTTATTTCAGTTTTTTAAAAAAAATTAATTAGCTTGAATTTATTTTTATTTCATTTTTCATTTTAGTAATTTTTTGTACTTCAACTTAAACTAATCAGTTTTTGATTTTGTCAAATTTGACAATGATTTCAGTTACCTGTAAAAGTATAGTACTCCTAGATCCATTTAACACATTTTACCAAATTAAATCAATTCCATGAAAAGGAGTTTTATTTTAGTATTATTTATATATTATAATAGTATTTATATGTATTTTGAATTAGCTAGTATTTTTATATTTTCAGTTTTCATTTTAGTTTTAGTAATTTAGTTTTGTGGTTTTATCATTTTTATTAATTTTCATTTTTAAGTAATTCTATTTAGATTTAATTTATTTTTATTTCAGTTTTAGTGATTTAGTACTTACTCAGACATTTATTTTAGTTTCAGTATTTTGTTTTTTTCAGTTTCAGTATATATTTAATGTAGTTGCCAAGGCAAGTTTTCAAATGTCCTAATATTATCTAATATTTATATTTTATTTTATTTCAGCTTTATTGCAACTACAAAAGGAAAACTTTTACATTTTTGTTTACGTTTTTTAAGTTTTAAATGTCATATTTAGAGATGCACCGATCGATCGGCCAGGGATCGAAATCGGCCGATTTTCCTCATGATCAGCCCGGATCGGTGATTGGTCCGTCAGTCTCACTTCTTTCTGATTCCGAGCCGATCCGTTTTGTTACCAGCGGCACAGGCAATAACATCAGCCCGCGCATTCTCACTCTCAT
>NW_015642820.1:1397513-1425545 GCF_001515625.1 Sinocyclocheilus rhinocerous
GCGCGCACCACCACTGATCTATATTAGTGGAGCGCACCGCCACTGATCTATATTAGTGGAGCGCACCGCCACTGATCTATATTAGTGGAGCGCACCGCCACTGATCTATATTAGTGGAGCGCACCGCCACTCTTATACCAAAAGCGCTTGCACCACCACTGATCTATATTAGTGGAGCGCACAAGCCGCGCTCAGTCTCAAACAGCTTGTGAGCCACAAATACCAAAATGAGTGGCTAACTGCGCTAAAACGGTCAAATATATAAAAAATTATGTCAAAATGCCCATCTTGGCGAGTATCCAGTTGAACACAGTCAGTTTTGGAACGTTAAATAACTTGAAAAAGAGTATGTTGTGTAACAGTATATTGGGTCCGTGGATAAACTCTTAAAGCGACCGCAGTCCAATATTCCTGCTGCTGTCTGTCATGTTAATCAAAGAACAAAAGACAAAGAAAATCATTTTCTGCTCTTGACTGAATACGTTTTATAACTTTAATGGTAAGCATTAATCTGTATTTAATTTTTACAATGAAGACTACAGAAATTAAAGTAATCACATGTAAAATAAAACTGGATGTGTTATTTTACATTTGATTACTTTAATTTCTGTAGTATTTCTTACCTGAATAAAAACTTACTTAACCTGAAAAACTTAGTTTCATAGCTCTCTTTATTCTATTGCATTTATTTGTGCTGTTGTTTGCCATTTTTTTATTTGTTCTTATTTTATTACTGACTTTTTACTTGTGTTTTTTTAAATTAAATTCTTCTTTGCATTGAAGAAAAGTAGATTTTTGTTTGTATATGCTGTCAATTATAGTTCTTAGAAAGAAAATCGGAATCGGCAAAAATCAGTATCGGCGGCAGATTACACTAACAAAAAAAAATCGGAAATCGGAATCGGCCAAGAAAATTGCAATCGGTGCATCTCTAGTCATATTTATACTTTATTTTATTTCAGCTTTATTTCAATTACCAAACCCATTTTTTAATAGTCTTACATGTAGTTAAGAATAACAACACTGAATCACATTGCTGCTGCGTCTTCAATTTAACCCAGGTCTTGGCGGCGGCTTCGGCTACATTGTGGGTGGCATTAACTGGGACAAAACTGAGTTCGGAAGGTCGATAGGTGGCCAGCTCCGGGTCATATACCTGTTCACCAGCATCACCCTCGCCGCCACCACGGCCATGACCCTCACCAGTATCCCAGAGCGACTTTTACCCCAGTCCCAGCCTCAAACCAGAAGCACCCGCAACCTCAAGAGCCCCAATCTGCCTCTGCCGCCCTCCCCACCTCCTCCTCCCGGAGCCTCTGCGGACCAGGACGACGAGGACGAGGACGAAGCCCTTTATAACAGCCAGTTCGCCAATTGCCGCTACCAGGATCCACTGGGCCGCTCGAGTAGCGCCAACGCACGTCTCTACGCAGGCCTCACCAGCCCCATTTCCCCTCTGAGTCCTCTGACGCCCAAATACGGCAGCTTCATCAGTCGGGATAACTCGCTCACGGGCATTAATGAGTTTGCTTCCTCCTTAGGCACCTCCTACATAGACAGAGTATTGATTGAATGCTACACCGGACAGCAGACTCCATTAGAACCCGAGGCGGTGGCTCCGCCTCTTCCTCCCGGGGACACGCCCCCTCCTCCTCAAAGTCAAACGCCTGCTGCAAAGGAAGTTGCACAGCAAAACAAACTCTCGCAGCCTAATGGAGAGCTGTTGGCAACTGAAGTGCTGCAAGCTAATGAGCAAAAGCAAGCCACTGAACCTGCTGACCAGCCTAATGAGGGCCAACAGGCTGCGTCAGGGTCACAGCGAGGCAGTACCTCAGGGATACTGAAGCGCCCCCAGAGCCTGGCCTTAATGGAGGACCCGCTGATTGCTCCGAGCGGTGGTTTGGACAGCGGTCGTAGACGCACTGTCACCTTCAGTCAACAGGTCAGTTTGTACTGCAGGTTTGTCTATGTGCATAAATACACATAATTGCCTGAGTATTACTATCTGAATCAAGTATTATTTACACACTCCTTATAATATTTATTAATATTTTGAATTAGCTTTTATTTTTAGACAGTTTATGTGCTTTTGTCCTTTGTATTATTTTAAAATGTCTGTTCAGTTTTAATTTATTGCACTTGAACTTAATATTAGTTAGTTGCCAAGTCAATAATTTTTGTTTTCATTTATTAATTATTTTTGATTGTTTTAATTTTCCTGTAAAAGTATATTACTCCCAAATCCATTTAATATTTTACCATATTTATATCAATTAACTGAAAATCAGTGTTATTTTAAGTATTATCGTAAGAGTATTTATTAATATTTTTGAATTAGTTTTTATTTTTGTATTTTCAGATTAATTTTAGTTTCAGTTTACGTCATTTTGTTATGTGCCTTTGTCACATTTTTCTACATTTTTTAAATGTCTATTTAGATTTATTTATTTTTATTTCAGTTTTAACTTTAATAACTTTATTACTTCAATATTTTTATTTCAGTTAGCTGTGAAGACAATTCTCTTCTCTTCTCTCTGTACGCTGCCTTACTCTCTGCTCTGTGAATACTACCAGAGCCCGCAGGTGAGATCACACACTAACTAGATGTCAAAATAAAATCATGTTTATGGGAACGCACTTATAATGGAAGTCTATGGGGCACAGTATCGGTAGAAACATTAATATACTCACTATTTCAAAAGAATATCATCCAAATGAAACTTTATTTGTGAACCCAGCTAAAAGGGAATGTTTTCAGAATGTTCTGGCAAGGTTCTCTCAAAGTTATGAACAAACGTTATATTAGTAACGTTATTTAAATGTTTGTTTAAAGTTGTATGGTTTTTAATAATGCTCTCAAAATGTTAGCACAAAGACATGCAAAACATATAAATACATGTTTAACATTATAAAAACATTTATACATTGTTCATGGAATGTATTATTTGAACCTTGAACTAGCATTTTTTAAATGTAACAACTTGTTTCAAAAGAAACATTCAAATTGATGAAATAGAATGTTTCCTTAACGTTCGCATAGCCAAAAAAAAGTTTTTTAAATATTAAAAAAACAGAAGTTTTAAATGTGAAAAGAGAACATTTTAGAAATAACATTTTCATAACTTAATGGGAACATTAGCGAAATGTTCTTGGAACATATTTTTGTTAGCTGGGAAAATGAAACTAGTAACAAAATTGCTAACCTTGTTTGTGCAAAATTATATCGATTTTTTAAATTCCTTCCACAACTATAGTGAACATAGTAACTTTTACACAATACAACAGAAATAGGGATATTGAAAATATAAGGATATACTGTATATTTGCAATATTGTTGTTGGCAACACATAAAAAGATTTTATACAACCTTTCACCTCAAACAGCATATAAAGTAATTGTATGTTATAATTAACAAAAATATAAGTGCCTGATTTCTGTTTTTAAAAACCCTCTGTAATATTTTGCCTCATAGGCGTCCATTGCATGTGCGATACAATAAAGCAATAAATTATTGTCAGTGTTTTTCGACCTCATGTACTACATTTTTTATCTTTTTGGCTGCAATTAAATCTAAAACTATATATATATATATATATATATATATAATCAAAGCTGAAATAAAATAAAAAATATATAAATATTAAATGAAACATTTGAATTTAAATGTAAATTAGAAATGTTACCTTGGCAACTAACTAAAATAAGTTGACAGTACTAAAATGACTAAAACTAAAATAAAAATAAAGCTAAATAGAAATATATATATAAAAACAAATATTAAATGACAAAAACAAAAATACAGAAACTAAAAATTAAAAATGGAAACTGAACTGTGTAACTGAATTTTTGATTGATCTCAGTTAGGGTGACAATAGCTTTGTCTTTTTCACTGAAATGTCCTGGCTGATCTAAATTGCCTAAAACACCTGGGTTTGGCTTTGTTTTTTTACTGACGGTCCTTATACATTATATGTATGTGCATTTGCAGTGTTTTGACTGTTCTCTGTAGATCCCACCGTCACACACGCAATGATTGGTCGATTATGTACATTGCCTGCACGCTATTGGTCAAACTACTTTTCAGTGATTACTTTCAGCAAGTATGAAACCAATAGGAACATTAGGAAAACCAAGACATTTTAGGCGATTTAGAAATCCTACCCAGGACATGTCTGTGAGAAAGAGGACGTACAGTCACCCTTTGTCAATGTCCACATGTTGTTCCTGCAGTTCTGCGGCTCATCAGAGGACGGGACCAGGCGTGGTATGGGGGTGGACATCTCCCTGCTCAGCTGCCAGTACTTCCTGGCACAGATCCTGGTTTCGGTGGCGATGGGCCCTCTGACATCGCTGGTGGGTGGGGCCCAGGGCGTGATGTACTTTGCGAGTCTGATGTCATTTGTGGGGTGCCTGTACTCCTCACTGTGTGTGGTGTACCATCTGCCACCACCCGAGGGTGAGCCTCCCCAGAGTGAGACGCAGCCACTGCTGGTGCACATTTAGACCTGGTCTCTCACACACCGGGTCCAAAATTAACACTCCAGAAGCAGCAGACCGGTAACTTTTTGCAACATGAATTAAACTATAATGCAAAACGATAAAGCTCTTTGATATCTGGGAATCAAAGAAAAGAAATCCAAACACTTCAATGAATAAAAGATCAATGACTGCCGTCCATCTTCAAACAATTTTTTCTCTAGTGGAAAACTTCATCAGATGTTTATATGAAACCTTTTTTTCTTTTATTGACAGAACTTCACTATGTCTGGACAAATTTGACCCCCACATTTTTTGAGCAGAATCATGTTTTTGTAACAGATTTTGTAGGATACAAATATACGAAACATAAACAGTTAAATAATTCCTTTTTCAAAAGTACAAAAAATATGCATACATTGGGGCCCATCATTCTGGGACTAGATTAAAATCAGATTTATTTCACGTAAAACAAGAAAACAGAAAGATATATAAGTACTGTCAAACGATTACCCGCGATTAATAAAAGTTTTTTGTTTACATAATATTTGTGACCCCGGACCACAAAACCAGTCATAAGGGTCAATTTTTTTAAATTGAGATTTATACATCTGTAAGCTGAATAAATAAGCTTTCCATTGATGTATGGTTTGTTAGGATAGGACAATATTTCACTGTGTATATTATGTATATATAAATACACACACATACATGCATATATTTCAGAAAAATATTTTGTTTATATATTAAATAGATGTATATATAATATAAATTATATTAATATAAATATATACATGTAAATATTTTCAAAAATATATACTGTATGTGTGTGTATTTGTATGTACATAATAAATACACACACAGCACACATATATTATGTAAACAAAAACTTTTGTTTTGGATGCAATTAATCGCAATTAATCGAGTAATAATAATATTGTTACACATAAATAAAATGTTGAAAAAATATTTCACATTCTACACTATTTTTAGGTGTAAATACTTTACATAATTGTATTACAGTAAATTGTCAGCTTCATAACAGGCAAAGTAAACAAACGAAATACTTTGTCATTAATCATTTTTGATGGTTTCAATTAAACAAGATGCCAAATTATAGTGACTTCTGGACCCCCGTGTATACTCAATTTACCAGCTGTTGTCAGACATGGTAAAAGTTAATTTTGGACCCCATACACACACAACAAACAGCTCAGACTCCTGCGCTTGCTTCAGATACACCTTCCTCACCTTACGCCACACGCGCGCAGTACTGGAGATGTGAGAGAGGGTAAAAGAGCTGCGATTTTGACTATGCATCTCACTCGGATTTCTAACTAAAGCATGCTGCAACAGCGACTGCATGACTGCAGGCTTGTGTGGTGCGTGTGTGTGTGAGAGAAAGCCTGTTTGTGTTCATGTGATGCCTGACTACTTTCATCTGGCTTGTACATAATGTGAAATGTTTAGGGTTTTATTTTTTTTACTGTCGATTCCTCACGAAGGACAAAGCCAAAACTGTTTATAGCTTGCTGTCATAACTGGCAAAGACAAACCAAATACTGAGTTTACCAAGTAAATATAAAAAATAAAAATCTGACTCCGATTATGCAAATAATGTAATTATTTTTGTTGTTTTAAATTTTGTTGTTTAAAACTAATACCGACTTCTGGACCCTAGTGTACACTAAATTTACCAGCTGACATGGTAAAAGTTCATTTTGGACCCCGTACACACTCAACCAAACAGCTCAGACTCCTTGCGCTTGCTTCAGATACACCTTCCTCACTTTACGCCACACGTACGCAGTACTGGAGATGTGAGAGAGGGTAAAAGAGCTGTGATTTTGACTATGCATCTCACTCAGATTTCTAAACATAAGCATGCTGCAACAGTGACTGCATGACGGCAAGCTTGTGTAGTGTGTGTGTGTGTGTGTGTGAGAGAGAGAGAGAGAGAGCGTTTGAGTACATGTGATGCCTGACTACTTTCATCTGGCTTGTACATAATGTGAAATGTTTAGGGTTTTATTTTTTTTACTGTCGATTCCTCACGAAGGACAAAGCCAAAACTGTTTATAGCTCCCTGAACTCTCTTTATGTGGTTTCTGTTCAGCTAACTGTTAAAGTTCATTGCTTTTAATAAACGTAAACCCCTCTCACATATCCAAAGCAAATGTATCCTGTCCACATGTCAATGAACTGTTTGAAGATGTCACCTGTCGGTTTGTTTGCATGTAAAGCCTTACTGATGCCTTACTGTAGGCCTCTGTTTCGAACTGCACCACAGTAAAACAGAGAACGTGTGTGTGTGTGTGTGTGTGTGTGTGTGTCTATTGGCTCTTCGGTTTGCATATAGCATTTTTTAAAGTGATCAGGCTCATCATTTGAATACTAGCTAGCTAGCTACTACACACATCCTTAAGAGTACCAATATTTCTGTCGCATGTTTGCCATACTGTAACATGGCTTGACACTGGTGGACGCTCCGATGACATATTTGTAAGAAAAACATAAATGGCGTATTTATGGTTCCCCTACTGAGCCATGTCATGGAACGCACGCTCTCATGCCTGCTTCCCTGTGGTCTGGCGTGATCGTTGTAATGACAGTCGTTCTTGTCATTATCAGGCAGAGCGGACGTTGAGGCTGGGGTGTGAGTGATCGCAATACGGAAACAGGCCCCGTGCGGAAGAACGAGCCGAATGTATTGTTCGGTGACTACAACAAATCTGGACAACCGATATGGACTCTCCACCAGAGCGCTCACAATTGTGTGTTTGTATTGCTAAGCATCTTTTTTATTTATTTTTTTCGCTTTGCAATACATGCAGCACATCAAACCTTTAAAAACTCCAGGTAGCAAGCCATTCACGAACTGGTTGAGACGAAATTCATAATCACATTTCTTTCCTCAGTCATGTGTAATCTACACGAGCATGTACAGATATCTTCCACTAAGGAAACTGATGTAAGTTGCATTGTACAGGTTAATGCTCTGCGAATTAAACAGTTGTCACAGGACGAAGGTTTTCTGCTGCAGGTGTTCTGATTTAAACACGCACAAAATAAGACTTGTAGTTTCTAGTAAATACACTTTCCATCAGTGTGGAAAGTTTAACCAGCAGGGGGCGCTGTAGGATCTCAAATGGAGGTCAAACTGAACCTATTAAAGGAATAGTTCAACCAGAAATGAAAATTTGGTAGAATTTTTACTCAGGCCATCCAAGATATAGTTGAGTTTGTTTCTTCATCAGAACAGATTTGGAGAAATGTAGCATTACATCACTTGCTCACCAGTGGATGCTCTGCAGTGAATGGGTGCCGTCAAACAGCTGATAAAAACATCACAATAATCCACACCACTCCAGTACATCAGTTAACGTCTTGTGAAACCAAAAGCTGCATATTTATAAGAAACCGATCCATCATTAAGGCATTTTAACTTTAAGCCATCACTTCAAGTCCACAATCCAAATAACACTTCCTCCAAAAAAAAAAAGTGTCCCCCTGTTGGCCTCTCACATCAAAATTCACTAAACGTATTTGTTTTGAACGGTTTGGCTTGTAAACGGTGCTTGATCTGTGCATATCTCCCTCCTGATTTAGACAAGATTACTTTTTCACTGGAGAATTAAATATTATAGAAGACTCGTATTTTAGCCGGAAGCAACAGTTTGAAGTTAAAGATGTCTTTATTTAGTTCTCATAAACAAGACATTAATTGATAGGCTGGAGTCATGTGGATTATTGTGATGTTTTTATCAGCTGTTTGGACTCTCATTCTGACGGCATCCATTCACTGCAGAGGATCCACTGGTGAGCAAGTGATGTAATGCTACATTTCTCCAAATCTGTTCCGATCAAGAAACAATCTCATCTACATCTTGGATGGCTTGAGAGGGAGTAAAACGTTTAGCAACTTTCCATTTTTGGGTGAACTATTCCTTTACCCTTTTTGCAAGAAGCTACTTTTACTTTTTACGCAAGTTTGAGCTCCAGTTAAGGTCAGTCCTCTTGCACATACTTGGTGCATGTCCAATCTAGTTTCAAACAGCTTTAAAAAAATAATAAATAAAAAAAAAAAAGTTTTGCAACCCCCAACACAACGTTAAGAAAAGACCCAAGAGGCACTGGTTTTAAAAAGACAAGACTGTTTTTTTTTTATTTATAATCCTGAACCAAACTATACAAAGCAGTGGTCAAAAAGCAACCAAAACACACACACAAAAAAAGTTTTGCTTGAAGGACTGAAAGAACACCAGTTACCAGCATACAGTTCTGTTATAGATTGTTTTTGTTTTTTTTCATTCTGCACTTCCCATATAAAACAAAACCCCCAAAACTGTACATAAGGATAGAAAGATACAATCCTTTTAAATGCATATGGAACAAAAGACCTTCAAGATTTAAAAAGGGGTTAATTAACATGTTAAGAGGGCAGGCGATGTGTTGACAAAAGTAACCCCTCTCATTCATATGAGCCATCTGTTATGTTAACTGATCTGCCAAAGCGAGGGATTAACTTCTAGCAGCACAACCAGGTTAAACATTGTCTATTAGCCCCTGCTTAAAACTCATCTTTGGTCTTTAGTGGATCAGAAAAATGTCACCCACGAAAATGCCAGAACCTTAGGCTTTCAGTTGCTTGTGTGTACATCTGCTGGTCAAATAACAGAGTAGAATGTGTGCTTGTTAAACGTTTGCTAAAGTAAACATTGTTTCTTTTAATACAGGGTCCTAATGTTGGTCCTACACCAATAAATAAGGTCTTACAAAAGGGGACAGGGTCATGATGTTATGGGCCTCAATAAAGCAATAAAAAGATCTTGTAGCGGCGAAAAGAAGGACTGTGAAATATACAGGAAAGCACAAACTCTACTAGGTCAAACTGACCATACAGACAGAGCTACTGAAGGGCGGCGAGAGCTTTAGGCTTGGACTTCAGCCTCTGTGGAGTCGCCGTTCTCTTCTGTCTTCTGTTTCTTTGTTTCGACTGCCTCCTGAAAGCAGACGAGCCAAGATTAGATGAGGTAAAGATGACGGAAATGTTGTGAAATGCATCTGAAACCTGAACCCACCTCCTCCTCAGCTGGACGTTTCACAGGTTGCCCATCTGCCTCTTCTTCAGCGCCGTTCTCCTCCTCCTCTGCTTCTCCGGCTGTTAAAAGCCAAACGGATTTGTCAATAACCGGTTTCTGTACTAGTAAATTATGTAATGATGACACAGGCAAAGTCAAACTCACCCTCCTCATCATCCCCACCCTCTTCGTCCTCATGGGCTTCCTCTTCCTTGTGTGAAGCACCATTAGTCTAAAACAGAGAAAGCACCATGAGTGAAACCCGATACCAAATCTGTTATCACCAGATGATTTGGGGATTTACGAGCAAAGTCAGTGATTAAGTATCATTATGATAATCTTCAAAGTTTTCGGGAAGGTCAGTTATGTAAAAGCCATGTGCTGAGAAACCATGTGCACAGCCTTGAAGCTGTCTTCTCATAAGACGCATCTGTGTCAGTCAGTTCGAACCCTAAACAAAGAGCAGCATGATGAAAGCGGGGGAGGGGGCCTCCGACACCTGCGCGGCGAGAGGGTACTCGGGGACAAAAGCCACAAGAACTGCTGGGAAATACTCAACGCTTACTGTTCCATTTCCATTGGCAGGTGCGTCTTCGCTGCCGTTTTCCTTTGCAGCCTCCGCTGCCTCCTCAACCACCTCCTTCTTCTCTTTCAAGTCCTGAAATGAAGCAGACGTTTATCGGTTAATAAATAAACCCCCTCCAACTACATAAACAATGCAGCGTGAGAGAATCTCATAGGTAGTAAAGGGGAAAGTTTGTTTCCTTGAGTTTCTTCCCCACCCACGCACACAGATGAGCCACAGAACCACACACACCAGCTGGCTGACTGCCTTTCAAAATACATTAAATGGCAAACCAACACGAGGGTCATGAAAACCACCTCATTTTATTTATTTAATTTTTCATACATGTAGTACGAGCATCATGTAGTCGCAATGGGTCACCTTCTAAACGTTAATCGCAACTCAATGTGCACTAATATGAAATTATGTCAGAAAAGGTTGCATGTGTTTAACTGGAACTGCTATTTAATGCGAAAAAAATTAAAGCCGATTTTTTTTTTTTTTATGTTGCCTGTGTTTTTTCTCTGAAATCTGCACCACAATAGATCTATTATAGAGACCATCAATTCGAGTTCACGCCTTCGTGAATTAACTCTTATTGTTCCGACACACATGCCGAGGTCACTTAAGGTCATTTCGCGACGTGTTGCCCTAATGTTGCCTGTGTTTTTTCTCTGAAATCTGCACCACAATAGATCTATTATAGAGACCATCAATTCGAGTTCACGCCTTCGTGAATTAACTCTTATTGTTCCGACACACATGCCGAGGTCACTTAAGGTCATTTCGCGACGTGTTGCCCCTTTTATTCCACGGTATGAAACGTGCACGCGCATGCGCGCTCACGCGCCGGGCTGGAAACAAAAGGAGGCTGAGCGCGCGCTAAGACAACGTGCTCGAGAGACTGGCGCGAACGATTACAGCACGCGGCGGCGATATTCCCGCCTATTCGAGCGGCAGAGATCAAGAGCCTTGACTTTACACAGACACACATACACACGTTCAAAGAAAGAAAGAAAAAAAGTGTGGCCCCCCGGAACCCTCTATTTAACGTTAATAGGATATGATTACATATGAGAATATAATGTCGAATTCAGTCCTCAAAGAGGTTTTTTATGACTTATTCTTGAATGGAATGTGCGTAACGGTTGTCTATTTAATCATTCATTTATTAAACACGATTCGGCGCGAAGTGTGAATTAACGGAAAAAAAGATGCTGATGTTCAAAGAATACGGTTTTAACATTTTCTCGATAAGAATAACATTTATCGCTGATAAAACCTCTCACTGACTGGTCGCTTTTTCTCTATTTAATTACCAGGAAGGTCTAATTTCTTCAAATACAAATTTTTCAAGCAAACTTACCTTTGCGGTGATCTCTGGGGTGGTAGTCGTATCAACAGCGGTATCAGCCATGGTGGTTTATAGAGATGTTTCAAAGAAAAATGTCCGAGAAAAGCGGTGGGATGAGGTAGGACGCGGTCTGACGCGAGGAGGAAGAGTGAATCAAAACGGACTGAACCTGAGAACTGAAAGGCGCGTCGAGAGCAGCGCCAACCTCGCTGACATCTGATTGGACAGGAGCGTGGTAACGTAAATCCCTTCATCGATGTGATTGGAGAGACCGCTGTCAATTGTATTATGAAGGCCCGCCCCACTTGTCTAGTTTTATTGGTGGAATATTTAATTTTACCTTTTACCCGGTCTTTTAAAAATGCTGTTATGAGTATCCAAAAGGTCAGGATGAATTTAAACTATTCTGGTGACTTAAATATACATTTCTGACAACATTTTTGTTCGTTTGTTTTGGTGCCTTATATTATTTCTCTTTGTGTACATTTGAAGAGATTGCTAATTCAGTGTTTTCTTTTAGCAATAATATAATGAATATGTAAATTCATTAACACAACCTTCTTTATTTTTCTTTCACGTTTGAGGAAGAACTGGTATATTTGTGTTTTGGTTGCCATTATTTCCCGTTCTTTTTGAAAACTGCAAATCGTTCACTATTTCCCTTGACCTTTTTTTTGACATCCTCTCTTGATAACTGTTTTGTGTGGTTGGAACCTGCCTCCGAGTCTGCATAGATGAATTTAAGCTTCTTTGGGGGCTTTGTTTACAGCCACAGTTTCATTAGCATGTTGTATTCAGAGGCCATTGTGTCCCAGATGGAGACGCACCAGGCAGCTGTTTCATTCATAATGAGAAGTCACACTAAGATGCTAACATGACTATTCCACACCATCAAACATCTCGGCACAGATAACCAACTGATTTATGGCTTGAAAGATAAGCTATACAGTCGTTCTGGCTTCTCTGTAACACGAAGACTAGCCTACCTGTTGCACAAGGAACAGATTGCGGCTGCAGTTAGTAATGTTCCCTACCTCCCCCTTCAAGGGGTCAAAACCTCCCTCACATCTGTAATTCCTCAAAAGAAGTAAGTACTCCAGTATACTAAACTATATATAATATTCTTTCCTAGTAAACAAAATATATTTTTAGTCAAAAGTGTCCATAGAGGTGTAACTTTTTCCTCAGGATTTTCCTTTGCGCACACTGAGATAAAGACTCCCCTCCCTGATCTGCCATACCGTGGTAACAAAGCCCACTTGGTGGTCACAGATGGTGTGGGCCTATGGTGTGCTCTGTGAGGGGTCAGCATGTAGTCTTTGTTTTTTCAGATGGAGTGTTATGCAGTACTAGACCATTGATTCAAACCTCAGCTTTGACTCTCATGTAAATGAGAAGTTGAAAACAGTGATTTGGAGACTAAAGCTTTATTCAGACTAATTTTTCTTAAGGAGCTGAGGTAAATTTGTGTTTTGCAGATGTATTTTTTTTTACAACTTTGGTACAAACAATTTTGACACAACGTACATACTACTTTTCAGGTGTACTCTAATGAAATCTTGAGAGGAATATAACTTTTTGCTGCTATAACATTTTCAAAATCTTTCTCATTTATTTTGTGTAAATCTTGTGAATGTATGCCTGGTTCACTTTCATTTTGGATTAGGCATTCTGGGTAAAATAATAGTTTGTGGTTCATCCCATACTATATTTTTAAAAAAAGTTCCAAATTGGGGTGTTCAGTGGTTCCACTCTTAAAAATAAATGTTCTTTATTTGCATTTATTGTTCCATGAAGAAACATTAACATCCATGGAAACTTTCCATTGCACAAAAGATTTTTAGATTATTAAAATGTGCTTCAGACTAAGAAAAAATTGAATGTTTAATTTTAATGAATGGTTTTTTGAGGTTCTTTTATGGCATCAGTGCAAAAAGCATTTTTATTTTCAAATTTATTTTTAAGAGTGAAGAACAATTTTTGGTTCCCCAAAGAAGCTTTCAGTAAACAGTCCTTAAAAGAAACATTTTTTCTTTGTGTAAAAAAACATTATTATAATGAAAATACCCTTTTCATTATAATAGCAGATGTTGAAGCTGAAGCAAAGCAATGTTTTGAAACCACCATATTCTTAACAAGTAGAAAAAATTATATGAAATGAACATACACATTAAAAAAAAAATAGTAACCGCAGATCATAATTCCATCTGCATCAGTACAAGAAATAACATTAACAGCGGTGCCACTCAAAAAATGAATCCCGTCAAAACAGCGCTTAAGAAGGAAGAAGTCTTTAGATTGAAGAGTGGATGTAATTAGTCCCCAAGATGAAAGTGTTATATGCATTCTTAAAGGGGTCATATGATGCTGCTAAAAAGAACATTATGTTGTGTATTTGGTGTAATGAAATGTGTTTATGCGGTTTAAGGTTTTCACAACGAAACACACAGCGCCTTCACGACATGGCGCCGACTGCAACAACAATACTACAGCAAGAACAAAAGTTGCGCCTTCTTTTTTTGCATGAACATTTGGGCGGCGTTATGCAAATCTTCCCACATCGTGATGTAGACATGTGGGGGCGTGTTTAAACGAGGCGTTTTAGGAGGGCGTAGACAAGTCTTAACTTTTATAAAGAATATTTCTTTGGGTTTGAGACTTCAGTCTTTGCAACTTTAGGGATCTTATCTATGCACGAACAGCTTGTAACACTCCAAAGAGAAAGGAAAATTTGAAATTGCATCATATGACCCCTTTAATCTGAGGAGGTCTTAAAAGCTTGTGTTTGGATTGGTTTGGAGTTTGACAGATTGCCAGAGTGGGTGGAGACACATCAGACTGACAGAAAATGTATTCAATCTCAAAGCCCTTGTTTGAGCTTGGACGTAAACTCAGTGGAACACTTGGACATATAGAGGCTCTTTCATTGGGAAATGAAGACCATATGTAGCACACACCGAAACAGCCGTCTGCTGCTGGAAGCCCACATCTGCCGTACAAATCCAGACAAGTAACAGACGTTTTTTTTTTTTTTTTTTTTTTAAGAAAACACTTCTTGTCCAAGCATTACTCATTCCCTGCAACTGGAAAATGGGAGAAATCGTAGAGTAGAGAATCTTTGTTAGGTCATTTCCTGTAGTTTTTTTCCTTCTAGAAGACCCACAGCCTGCCCACGAGCTAGATTTGTTTCCATGGATACTGGAACAATTCCAATGATTGCCTGCTGGTTTTTAGTGCACTCTTTGATGAAGGAAAGCCTCGGAATAACTAGAGATGGGAAGAAGAAGAAAAGAGCCAACACGCTCCTGTAATCCTCACATCTTCTTTCATGCAGTACGACTAGTTACTCTTTCTTTCTTTCTTTCTTTCTTTCATTCTTTCCAGGAATATCAAAAGGGCGTAGTAATACTGTAAAAATGAATTTTTTTTCAAAGTTTAAATAATGATTATGTGAAAATTGTTTATACACACCATATTTTCAGTGCAACTGCAAATAAAGATCTGAGATGAAATCAAAATCTACATAATTTACTGTCTTAAAGAGACAGTTAGCCCAAAATAAAAATTTTGTCATAATTTACTCACCCTCAAGTTTTCCAAACCTTTAGAGTTTCTTTATTCTGTCGAACACAAAAGAAGATTTTTTGAAAAATGTGAGTTACCAAAAAGTTGACGGTAGCTACTGACTTCCATATTATAGAAAAAAAATACTATGGAAGTCAGATGCATATCTTCAGTGTAATTGCAAATAAAAAGCTGAGATGAAATCAAAATGCACATAATTTACTGTCTTAATGCATGTTCCTTATTGGCCAAAATTTTTCAGAGCAATTTTTCGCTCTGCCACTGAGATGACTTGGCATTTCACCTGACATCACAAATCCCTCTTACTTCTCAACCTCTTGGAAACCTTCTGGCATGACAATACAATTGGCTCCCGATTAAAGGAGACCTATTATGCCCCTTTTTACAATATGTAATATAAGTCTCAGGTGTCCCCAGAATGTGTCTGTAAAGTTTTAGCTCAAAACACCCCACAAATCATTTATTATATCATTTTGAAAATGCCTATTTTAAGTGGAAGCAGAACACTGTTTTCGTGCACGTCTCTTTAAATGCAAATGAGCTGCAGCTCACTCTTTGATGAAGGAAAGCCTCGGAATAACTAGAGATGGGAAGAAGAAGAAAAGAGCCAACACGCTCCTGTAATCCTCACATCTTCTTTCATGCAGTACGACTAGTTACTCTTTCTTTCTTTCTTTCTTTCTTTCATTCTTTCCAGGAATATCAAAAGGGCGTAGTAATACTGTAAAAATGAATTTTTTTTTCAAAGTTTAAATAATGATTATGTGAAAATTGTTTATACACACCATATTTTCAGTGCAACTGCAAATAAAGATCTGAGATGAAATCAAAATCTACATAATTTACTGTCTTAAAGAGACAGTTAGCCCAAAATAAAAATTTTGTCATAATTTACTCACCCTCAAGTTTTCCAAACCTTTAGAGTTTCTTTATTCTGTCGAACACAAAAGAAGATTTTTTGAAAAATGTGAGTTACCAAAAAGTTGACGGTAGCTACTGACTTCCATATTATAGAAAAAAAATACTATGGAAGTCAGATGCATATCTTCAGTGTAATTGCAAATAAAAAGCTGAGATGAAATCAAAATGCACATAATTTACTGTCTTAATGCATGTTCCTTATTGGCCAAAATTTTTCAGAGCAATTTTTCGCTCTGCCACTGAGATGACTTGGCATTTCACCTGACATCACAAATCCCTCTTACTTCTCAACCTCTTGGAAACCTTCTGGCATGACAATACAATTGGCTCCCGATTAAAGGAGACCTATTATGCCCCTTTTTACAATATGTAATATAAGTCTCAGGTGTCCCCAGAATGTGTCTGTAAAGTTTTAGCTCAAAACACCCCACAAATAATTTATTATATCATTTTGAAAATGCCTATTTTAAGTGGAAGCAGAACACTGTTTTCGTGCACGTCTCTTTAAATGCAAATGAGCTGCAGCTCCACGCCCCCTTTTCAAGAATAGGGCTGTGCCTTTACAGCTCAGTTCCTCAGATACTCTGTTAAAAACATCTGTTTGGTTTTGATTATCATGTCTATTGCACTGAAATCATGTTTTTTTTTAAAGCCATACGTTTCTGCACGTGCACTAGGTGGTTTAGCGAATCACAACACACTAGGCCAGCTAACCAATCTGAGCCCATTGTGTATTTCTGAGGGAGGGGCTTCTTAAAACCAGGAAATGATCAGAGCGTTTATCGGAGAAGGGACAGAGCGGTGTAGAATAAAGGTAAATTATGTGAAAAAGGAACGAATCTGAGCAGCTAATTTTTTCACAAGCTTGCAGAGAAAGGCTTACCAAAACAAAGTTACTAAGTTGTCCTTTTTCATGTTTTTTTGGGTTGGTAGATGCACCAGGGACTCGATTACAGCACTTAAACATGGAAAAAAATCAGATTTTTCATGATATGTCCCCTTTAATAAAATTAAGTCCCACCTACATTTTTAAAGTTGAATATCATCTTTCAACTCAGATTTTGAATATAAAATGGGTTGTGAATGACATTTTAGTAGAGCTGATGCTCTACTATCTTTAATATTCAAAGCTGCTATTTACAGTTCCTCCATGAGATTGTACAGGGATTAGTTGTAAGCAAATCATCAACTCTTATCAAGTCAGCAATGACATAGTTGCACATAATCAAACTTCAGCTTTCATAGTGACCTCAGATAACCCCATATATCTGTGGTTACTATAGAGACCTGTCGTCAAAAGTCTGTAACTTCCCCTTTGGTCAGTGAGGGAAGTAATTTGCAGTTGCACCTGAATTTTCAAGACAAAGGGCTGCAGCCTGACCCTTGGAATTTCAGGGCTTTAGGGGAGTTTGAGGAGGAGTTTGTCAGTGATCAGGGGTCAGGATTGGGGAAGAAAAGGTCACCATAATTGGAGAAATCAGAGGGAGGGCTTGGTGTTCCAACTGTGTGCTTTTGTCTTGAACAGTGGTAACCCTTAACACTGAAAATCAGCCACATGTATACTGAAAAAAAAATGGTGTAGAAACAATTTTTCACTCAGAAACTGCTAGTAAATTTCACATTTTAATAGTGTAGAAAGCAACTGCAGCAAGGGGTCTGAAACAGACAGTTTTGCATCAGCATGAAGGCAACTATTTTTTACAAAACAACAATTTAATTCCTCTTTTATAAGTTGCTTTGGCTAAATGCATAACTGTTAATGTGATTTTAACAGACATTGAAAAGGTACGTTTTTCAAAGCCTCATGCAGTAAAAAATTCAATTCAGACTATTAATGACAATGAACAACATTTATATCCTCCAAAATCTGCACAAATCAATTACAACCAGACGTGGTCACATTTAACCTGCACTTTTGTCCCAACAACTTTTATTTGCATCTCTCATTCAGACTCTGTGTGCACACTGTAAAACTCCAGGGTCAGTCTTTTGTGTCCTCTATCCAAGCACAGACTTTCTAAGAGGGGATGATGCTGTGGAATGTGGCCAATTTGGCTCCCGTCCTGAATAGTGACGCTCAATGAGGCATGCTGGGTACTCCAGTAAGTGTGTCCACTGCACTGGCAGTTAACATAACAAAGACTATGAGATGTATATGAATGAATTACAGAACTAGGGCAGTTCAAGTAATGGGATTTTTTTTAATAGGCTGATCATAGTAGCACGGGCTCTCATCAACAACCTACAAAATTTGAGGAATCATTAATCAATATTTTGAATTAGGTGCTGTTCAAATGACAAAACATATGAAAAGAATTTGAATAATTAAGATATTTATTGTTTCCTATGCTAAACAAGGCTGCAGTAAAAAACAGTAATATTGTAAAATATTATTGCATTTTTAAAAATCCATTTTCTATTTGAATATATTTTAAAATGTAATTTATTCCTGTGATGCATCATGCATCATTACTCCAGTCATCAGTGTCACATGATCTTTCAGAAATCATTCTAATATGCTGACTTGCGGCTCAAAGGTTGCATTGAATCTATCAAAAGTGGCAGTAAATAAATTCATAATGATACAAAAACAAAAATCTATTTCAAATGAATGCTGTTCTTTTGAACTGTCTACTCATCAAAGAATCCTGAAAAAAAAAGAAAATTTGAATATTAGAATGATTTCTGATAGATCATGTGAGACTGAAGACTGGAGTAATGATGCTGAAAATTCAGCTTTGCATCACAGAAATAAATTACATCTTAAAATATATTCAAATAGAAAACTGTTATGTGAAATTGTAATAATATTTCGAAACTTTTGACCGGAAGTGTGGGCATAATCAATGATACTGAGCAACAATAATTGCTTACAGTGCAATAAAGTTCTCTCTGAATTAACTATAAAGATGCAACTAGCGAGTTGATGACATACCTTTTACTAGCGCTGCTGCATTACAGCCTACAGTCTAAGAGACTTGATTACTTGCTCCTGTCTCGAGTGGAAATTTCCATTCTTTCACCACAGGGAGGGTCTTCTAAACAGTTCCCTCCCATAATTCCTCCTTACCTGTGATGATCATTTAGATGCAGCTGTGCTTCACCCATATTCAGGAGGATGGTCTCATTACCAAAGCCACTCCTGGCTAGAAAGTTTTCCAACGGTCTGCAGGTCTTAGCAGGTCATAGTCAAAATGAAGGCGGTCTGAAACCAAATCCTCATGTTCCTACATGTGGACGTCTAATGTGTGTTAAACTCCTAATGTTTTACAGTGTCTGCATCCCTCAGTGTCATTGGATATTATAACAGTTTAAGAAGTAACCAATCTGGATTCATTCTCCCGGATCTGTACGGTAGCTTTCATTTGCAGCAGATGATAATGCACAAGGGAATTAAACAAATGACCAATAATCCAGATGGCTAATTAGCATTTCCCTCTTCAAGCTGCAGCTGACATTTCTCCCATCGGATTTGATTTGGGATGCATGCAAGTTCAAACATACAATGAGATATTCATACCAATTAAATTGTCTGCAAAGATCTGCAAGAAATGTAGTTTTCCAGAGAAACACTGGCAGATGCAGTGTTGAGCTAATCCGAAACGCAACCCACAAGAGCTGCCATATACACACTAGTTTTACAGGACAAAGAAGTCTTTATAAACAGCAAGAGCTGCTCAGAAGTTATTGCACAGTGTGCAACCATCACATATCAAACCGTTTCATCTGTCCCTTATAAAGCCAAGGTTAATAGTTAAACTAGATTTTCTGAAGAAAATGTGAGCAGCGTTTGCCTAACCTCACTAGTCAGGTGTGCCTAACTGTTTAACAGTTTGAATTGATAAATCGCTCAAAAAAAGTGCTGTGATGTTATATGTTCAGTGTTATTTTAGTATTATTTATATAGTTATATTTATTAGTATTGTTTTTAAACATTTCTATAGTTTTATTATTTTTTAAGCTTTTATTTAATATTTATTTCAGTTTTTGCAATTGTATTACTTCATTATAAAACGTATTTATTTCATTTAGTTGCCAAGGCAGCATTTCTGAATTCATTCTTTTTCATTCAGATGGGCATCAGTCATCACTGTTTTTAGAACTTCCAGCTAACTCTATTTTTAAGACTGTGAATCATGTTATAAATAGCCCAACTTTAAAAAAACAAAAAACAACAAAAAAAACATTTTGTTTCATGCCATTGCACTCCAACAATGAGGCTGAACATTAGAACAAGTTTTATATAAACAGTCCTGAATAAATGTGTCTGATTGGAGTCAGATGAACCTGAAACTGCTGGAATTAAACTGGTCTTTTAACCCTGTAATGCCTGACATATGAAATAATGAAATGGAATGGTTGAACATTAGACAAATTAGTAATCAAAGTAATCAAAAAAATGTTTGCATATATATTTTTTGTTGAGTATCACATTCAGTTCATCAGGCTTTTATGGCTTATATACTGTAATATGAGACATTAAGAATATGGATCTCATAATATTCAGAAGCTCAAACTGAGAAAAACTATACCGATATTTATATGGTCAAAAATTAAGATTAAAATTTGATAGCTTGTAATGTAAATCAATAAGGTCGGTGTTTATAACAGTATAGCAAATTCCTTAAATAAAATTATATAAATGTCAGTTGTATCTCTATACGTCCAGTGTTGGGGAAAGTTACTTTTAAAAGTAATGCATTACAATATTGCGTTACTCCATAAAAAAGTAACTAATTACGTTACTTAGTTACTTTTTATAGAAAGTAATGTCTTACATTACTTTTGAGTTACTTTTTAAATCTGGACAGGGCTTGCTTGTTTGTTTTTAAAATAAAAAAGTTATATTTCTGGCAAATATAAAAGCCTTTTCACACCAAAAGTGAAATGAATAAGCCTGTTTAACATTTAATTATTGCAGGTTTGCGTTATATTCTGAGCATTTTTTTAATTCATTTTGAGGAATACTGAATCTGTTTTTTTATTTTGTGAGTGAGATTAATTAATGCATATTCATATTTATTTTAGAACTACAGTAGCATCTTCTGATTTCTCTCAACATGGGGACAGGAGAGCTGTCAATCAATAAATTGGGGGAAAAAAGTAACTTGCGTTACTTATTTGAAAAAGTAACTCAGATATTCTCTTGTAAATTAAAAAGTAATGCATTACTTTACTAGTTACATTTCAAAAAGGTAATCTGATTACGTAACTCGCGTTACTTGTAATGCATTACCCCCAACACTGTATACGTCCCAATAATATGTCTTAGTAAGATGATATTTAAATAATCAAACATCTGTAGTTTCTAAACATATAATTCAATACAATGTTGATTAAGAGAGAACAAATAAATGTTCCACAAAGCCTGATGATCATATTCGATACTCACATTTTAACCAAAAAAAAAAAGAAGTAATTTATGGATAATCAAATAAAGTTGCTTAAGTGTCCATCTTAAAATATTTCTTTTGTTTACTTTATGAAAATCAGTAAAGATTTCACAGCAAAAATACATGCAACAACTTAAGAGTGGGAAATTGTATTTTTAAAAATCATATTAAAAGGCCTTTTATATGCTAATAAGTATAAACTAACAGTCAGATGACAGAAAGCAGGTAGCAGATTGTGCACAAGGTTCATTTAGATGCCTTAGAAATTCGCATATCAAATATGATAAATTAGGTTAAAGGCTGATTAGTTCACTAGCCTTCAATGTAAGTTTTTTTTTATCATCACGATTTAGGAAATCATTCACGTTTTGAGCACAAACACTGCAGGATGAGTTACACATCAAAGTTTTTAAAAGTTAGTCACTAAATCACTAACATTGCATGTTTAGTGCAAGCAAAGTAAGTACCATATCATTCTGCAAGCAGTGCAAACAGCTAAAGTTGATGTGATGGGGTTTATGTGTCTGTTTTAGGCCACACTGACCTCAGCCTCTTTGTGAGGCTCCAACAAAGAACCATCTGCAGGGCAAGCGAAGCTGAGACAAGAGACAGAAACATGGAGGACTGACTGACTGACTGGGGGAGGGACGGCAGCTCGAGAAAGATGCAGAAACAGGGACAGAGAAGAACAAAGACAGATGAGAAAGAGAGGAACATGATCGGTGGGCTACTTCTGCAGAGATCTGTAAATATGCAATGAGGTAATTTTGTGGTGAGGGGTAAACCAACTGTGGTTTCTCAAATGAGGGCACAGAACGAAACCCAGCACACGGTCAAGAAAATGGAGGGCTCCTGTAATCTTTTGCAAACATACTTCCTTAACAGGACTGGATGAAAGTAATTAGAGCTCTCGGGGGCTGGGTTCTGGTTAACCATTTGACGACCGGTTTCAAAAGCCTCTCTGGCAGATCGAAATAAACCAATCTAAGAAGAATCCACCAACTTTGAGAAGTTTGTGACGGCATTAGCTCGCATCTTATAAAACATTTAACATGCTCCTGCATGTACATTTGCAATGCAAAGCAGAAGTGAAGATCGAGAAGTCAAGAGATGCATGGCACTGTCATCTGTTTTAAAGGTCTAATCAACAAGAAGTTTGAATTTTGAATACAGTTTCAAGCACATACCTACTCCAATGAGGAAAAAGAAAGAGCTCAGAACTCTCAAGAACATAGGCCACATCTCAAGACGAAATGCTATGTTTCATAAAGAAAAAAGATTTTTAGTGATATGTGCATGCTGTAATGCATTCCCATTTTTCTCAATAGTTATGGTCTCATAACAGCATTACAGTGAAAATTATTCTAAAGGCCTGTTCACTCCAAGAATAAACTATAAACAACAAGTCCACACCACAACTATAAGGAAAACAATACAGGAATGATATCAAGCAGTTGTAAAGTATAGCACCATTTAAACAGTATATAATTATATATAATTTTCCTTAATTGTCATAAAAAAGCTAACCATCATAAAAAATAAAATGGTTCTAAAAGCAAAAAATGTGTGAATATTTAATAAACATTTTAATAATTAAAAAAAAAATATATATATATTTTTAAAAAAGGTTCCATTAGTTAGCATTGGTTAACTACATTAGTTAGTGTAAACTAACAATGAAAAATGCTTAAAAGCATTTATTAATCTTCGTTAATGTTGATTCCAACATTTACTAATACATTGTTAAAATCAAAAGTTGTATCTATTAATGTTATTTAAAGGACCTGAACTAACTAACAAATGAAAAGCTGGATTTTTATTAACTAACATTAACAAAGATGAATAAAAACTGTAACAATATATTGTTAATTAATGTTAGTTAATTCATTAAATAATAAATTAAATATAGTTAGCAAATCTTATTGTACCTTATTGTAAATGGCTACCCTATATATCCTTTTTTATTTTTTTGTAAAATTATGATCCAAACATGCTTGGGTTCCATTAGTTAGCATTGGTTAACTACATTAGTTAGTGTAAACTAACAATGAAAAATGCTTAAAAGCATTTATTAATCTTCGTTAATGTTGATTCCAACATTTACTAATACATTGTTAAAATCAAAAGTTGTATCTATTAATGTTATTTAAAGGACCTGAACTAACTAACAAATGAAAAGCTGGATTTTTATTAACTAACATTAACAAAGATGAATAAAAACTGTAACAATATATTGTTAATTAATGTTAGTTAATTCATTAAATAATAAATTAAATATAGTTAGCAAATCTTATTGTACCTTATTGTAAATGGCTACCCTATATATCCTTTTTTATTTTTTTGTAAAATTATGATCCAAACATGCTTGAACTGGGTTTTACCATTCTTTGACATTGTGTGTGAATGTATTTAAACGTTTAGAATAATTAATATTTTAAAATGTTTAAGCTCACCAAGGCTGCATTTATTTGGTCAAAAATACAGTAAAAACAGTTATTACAACGTTACAGTGTTATAACGGTTTTCTTTTTTAATATTTTTAAGATGTCATTTAATCCTGTGATGAAAAGCTGAATTTTCAGCATCGTTACTCCAGTCTACAGTGTTGCATGATACTTCAGAAATTCTTCTCATATGCTGATTTGATGCTCAATTATTACTGCTCACTTGTTGATAATGGTTAAAATGACCATAAAGGCCTGTTCAAGAATTAACTATAAACTTAAAATAATAAGTTCTAATTTCATGAGAACAGAGAAATCCACACCACAACTATAAGGAAAAACAAAACAGAGAAATGATATCAAGCAGATTTAAACAGTATATAATTTGATTTTAGCATTAAAATAATGAGAAAATGTCCTTAATTGTCACAAAAAAGCTAAAAATCATAAAAAATAAAATGGTTCTAAAAGGAACCTTTATTTTCTTTAAGCAAAAAATGAACAAATATTTAATAAATATGTTAATAATAATTACAATATTTACAAAAAGGTTCCATTTGTTAACATGTTAACTACATTAGTTAACGTAACCTAATGAAAATGACTTCTAAAGCATTTATTAGTCTTAGTTACTGTTGATTCCAACATTTACTACATTATTAAAATCAAAAGTAATATTTATATTTATTAATGTTATTTAATGGACCTGAGCTAACATGGACTAACAAATGAACAGCTGGATTTTTATTAACTAATGATAACAAAGATTAATAAACACCGTAGCAATGTACTTCTTATTGTTAATGTTAGTTTTTGCATTAAATATAATTAACAAATGAAACCTTATTGTAAAGTGTTACCTATATTTCCTTTTTTCCGTGAAATTATGATCCAAACATGCTTGAACTGGGCTTTGCCTCACTCTTTGCCTCGCAATTATGCATGTAAACGTATTTTCCAAACGCAATGCATGCAAGACAAATCATGCATAATCATATAAACACATGCTGCTGTTCATCTTGGAATCATATCACAGCTATACACTTAAACAATGGCAGCACATAAATCATCATGCAAGTCATCATGCAAATATTTTATATAGAATAAAAATGCTTATTTACTAGATTAACAGATACGAGCATTAGTGATGAACAGCCATGCAACATGACAAACAGGTGCAGATAGATCACCTAGCAACAGCAGCCTTCATTCTGGCCATACAGTCGCCCGTGACTGTTACCACCATCTAGTGGCACGTGCAGTGATGTGATTGATAGTAAATTTATGGCATAATTCACAGCTAAACAAATGTTAAACCTGTTTCTTTAGAACTTGTTAAACCGTTCAATGTATTTTCTCCAAACCACAGGAAGTCCCTCATATCTCTGATGAGATCATGCAAATAAATCTAAAAACAAAGCATGCATGTATGCTGACAGATGAACCTGATTCTATGGCTTTTTCAAATATGATTTACATGGCTTTGTCGGGTTTTTAAAACTGTGCACTTTGCATTAGCACTTTATGCGATTGCACGGTATCTATGCGTGAAAATGTGTCCACATATTTTATTGTGATTATGTTTACTCTAATTATGAGAACGTAAACACATTAGCACAATCACAGTGTTCTGTTCAATCACTGTACTGCCTAAAAATCACATTAGGGTGCATGGAATGTTTTATCAGTCCTATTAGATCAGATTTGAAATCAGAACTGGGTGCAGAGGCAAAAACTCAACTCACATTCAAAAACAAACAAAGCTCCTGATTGGTCAGGTCAACACAAGATCTCAGGTTGCCCAACAAAGCAATCAGAATCGGGGGAGGGCCTCTGGGAACACATTTTGTGGATGGAAGAAAATACTTGGAATTTTGCCAAGAAAAATAAACAAGGCGAGAGAGAGAGGCCTAATAAAGGTATAAAGAAAGTACAGTGCATTATCAGTCATAAGATCTGATGGCAAAGAACGCAGCCTTCAGGAACAAATCAAAGGAAGTCACCTACAACTGCCCCTCATGCTACTTTTAGTTTAAAATATATAGACATAAACTATTAAAATACAGAATTAAATCTCATGGTGTTTACAAGGTAAACTGCACTATTACTATTCATACTTGGGGGAAGATTTTAAATTTAAATGTTAAATTTAGTTTTTTTCGTGCGTCTTTCCAAACATAGTTTGGAAACGTACTTGCGAATTGATTTTTTTGCTTGGGCCAGTAAGCAAACACTCAGAACCCCCTAGTAACGGCATAGCAACCACCATTCAAAAATCAAACAAAACAAACCAAAACAAAACACAAAACACAACAAAACAAAACAAAACAAAACAAAACAAAACAAAACAACAAAATCTAGCTGTAGTGTGTTTGGTAGAATAACATGTACAGATATGAAGAACCTATGAAAAAAAATAATTTTAACTTTTTTTTTTTTTTTTTTTTACTTTTCTGACTATTTTCTCACAATTTCAAGTTTACATCTCACAATTCTGAATTTATTTGCAATTGGGAGTTTATATCATGCAGTTCTTTAGAAAAAAGTCAGAATTGTGAGATAAAAAGTCACAATTACCTTCTTTAATTTTTTATTCAGTGGCGGAAATAGGCTTCCACAAGAACCAAATGCAGCTAGACGTGGATGAAAAGCGTTTGATAAGAACAGAGTCTGAGTGACCAAACAGGATGTGTTTTTGAGGGCTGGAGAGTGTGCTGACAAAATCAACAGGATATGGGCCAGTTTGGGTGCTGAAGATAGCGGTGAATGAACATGTCTGGTGTGTTTGTGTGCAACCTTTTATATATCGGTAAAAGTGCACATAATTTGAGAGCAATAAGTCAGTAAGACCATAATAAATTCACTGTCAGCAAAAAATAATCACGTACAAAACAAACATGAACACTTGGAATAATTAATATTTATAAATGTTTATGCTCACCAAGGCTCCATTTGTTTAGTCAAAAATACAGTTAAAACAGTAATATTGTGAAATATTATTACAATTTCAAATAACTGTTTTCTTTTTTTCATATATTTTAAAATTTAATTTAACTCTGTGATCAAACTCCATCATTACTCCAGTCTTCAGTGTCACATGATTCTTCGGAAATCTTTCTAATATGCTGATTTGCTGCTCAGTTATTACTGTTGCTCACTTATTAGTAATGGTTAATAATTATCAAATTAGTTTTTTTTTTGCTGCTTCAGAGGAATAGAAAGTTCAAATCTGAAATAGAAATCCTCTGTAACATTATAAATTAATTTACTGTCACTTTTGATCAATTTAATGGATCCTTGCGGAATAAAAATAAAAAAGTCAATAAACTAAAACTAAATCAGTTATAGCGATGCTTGCATTTGCATGGATACAGAAACAGAATAATAATAAATGAAGTCCTACATTCCAGTTTTTAAACAAAAAAAAAAAATGTAGAAAGACAGAGGGGAAGGAACCTAATGCATCATGGGAAGAAAAACAGCAGAGGAAGGATGAGATAAGATGGAGTGATAGTAAAAAGCTAAGTTCTAGTAGTCACTGTTTTTCTTTGTGTCAGCGTGATTTCTGATTGGCTGATTTTTTGCAGTGTGGGCAGTCCTTGTGAGTGGGTGAGAGTGAGCCGTTGCTAGTATGAGGAAATGAGCTTTGGCTGTGATAAAAAAAAGGGGGGAGCGTTGCCATGGTAACCCGGTGGGCCGTGTGCACAAAACATTTTGCAGCAAATGGAGGGGATTAAAAAGGGGTCGAATTTCAAAGCATCTAAACTTCCATCTTGAGTTGAGTCGTCTGATGCATTATCTGTGCGCGTTTGCTTTCACAGAATGCTTATTCAAAGCAGCTCTGCCATCAAAAGAGACACAAATCCTTCAAGGGTTAAGATTCCTTTTTATCCTCTGTCGAATTATTACAATAAACAGAATATTTAGCAGAGACTGAGCACAGAAACAAATATGCATAATCAGGGGCGCCGCTAGCAATTTTGGGCCCTATGAAAGAATATGAGGTTGGGCCCCCTACCGCACCAAACATACACTATATTGCCCAAAGCATTGGGAAAACTAAAAAAAAACTCATCGCCAAACACCAATGACTTGTACATATGCGTACAATCATTTTAGACACTTCCAAAACTGTGGCAAAAAAGATAAATATATTTAAATACATGAATTATGTTTCCATCTTTGATGCCACAGTTTTGGAAGTGCCTTTTTC